>NC_063189.1:11777906-11970406 GCF_017589495.1 Alosa alosa
AGCAACCTTCATTGCTTTGGAAATGGAAGTATGCAATGACATGTTGCTTCACATTTCGTTTCGTGAATACAAGTAAATTATGAGCCTGGTATCCACCTAGCTATCTGAATGGAATGCGTTTCAGTCGACTCAGCATATCATGTGCTTCATGTAGCCTAAATGCTTGGAAAACGAATTCTAGTACTTCGTGGTCATATTTAACCAGTATCAGGAGATAACGTTCTACTATTTTGCGCGGATTTTTTCTCCTCTGTTGTTCTCGCGTGGTGTTTGCGAATATGTATCAAAACAAAACAAGCGCTTAATTTTGGGTTAAACTGCATTGTAACGCGCGTTACTGAAGTTTGTACCAAGTAAATATTACCCAATTTTTTTTTGTAATGCCTTACATTATCGCGTTACCGCAAACAGCAATATATTGCAGTAATTACATTACTTTTGTAACGCATTACTCCCAACACTGTATATACATATACGCACACACACACACACACACACACACACACACACACACACAATATGCACACTAACTCTCACACCCCATGCAGATACACACACACAGACCATTTACACTAACTCTCACAACTACATGCAGACACACACGCACGCAAAGACATACACATTCAGGGTTCTATTTTAACGAGCCGAAGCTCCTGGTAAATAAACAATGTTTACATATCATATTTATTATTGCCATTGGTCTCAGTGTTCATATCAGTTTGAAGTCCTGTCAGAATACCTTTATTTTAACAAAAAAGCAATTTGAGCAACCTTTAATTGAGTATACGCATATTATCCCACCGGTCACTATTGTGACCAGTAATAAAACTCAATTTTTCATCTACTTTTCTAAATAAAAAAAAAAAAAGTAATTATTGATTACTTCAAAGGGTTGCTAATAACACATGATTTGCATATTTGCATGTCTGGGAAAAAATTGGGCTTAAATGGGTTAAGAACACTCTTTGTTTATACTGTTCAAAAACAGAGCCAAAGTGTTATCAATTAGATCATGGCTGACAAAATAAGATTTTCAAATTAATGTCAAACCCATGGCTCATGACCTATGGCAAGTCAGTATAATAGGCTAGATTAGAGAGAGTTTATTTTCTGTCCTGATATTAACCAAAGATAATGAAATATCCAATTATGCAGAATGCACGGAAAGTTAATTACGTGGATGATGGATTCAATTTAATTTTGATATGCACACTACCAAACATAATGCTATAGTCGCACAATCATAATGAATGTAATAAATCCAATTATTTTCCACAAACATTCAGGAACGAGCTGACAGGATTGGGCATCGGCTCACCTGTGAGTGTTGTCTGGCTGGTGGGTCCCTCGTTGCGGGGCACTACCACCTTGTCGTACTGGTCTCCGGCCAGCGTGCTGTACACTACGCGGTAACCCTCCACCTCTGCCTCGCTGTTGTCCCACTCCAGCTCCAGAGAGGTGGAGGACCTGGACAGCACGCGCAGATTCTTGGGCGCGTCCAGCTCTGAGAAGAATGACAGAACTGACAATGGTTGGTCCACTCAGACCGATCATCAGAAGTTGGATTTGTGGCATTATGCAACAGATGAAACAGATTGCCAACTATAAATGTTTGAAGAGGCACAGTATTTTGTGATTTATTTGTGATACTATCTTTTCATGTTTTTCATGTCTTATTCAGTAGCTACTTGTCTCATGCAGAAAACTAGTTGAAATATCTTAGTTTCACAGATCTCACAGAGAGATCATTCAAAATGTATACAGATCTACTAAAGTTTGCAAGATTGCCTTAAAAAAGCTTTAAACTTTATCCATTTATCTCTCTCTTTAGACGTTTATCTCTGTTGGCAAAGTGCAGAATCTGAGTAGGAGAGTCTGGGACCAGTGCTCACCGGTGGTAAATTCAGTTGAAATGGCTCCACTTTCGTTACCCTTGCGTACCCCGCTGACAGACACTTCATATCGTGAGCCTGGCTGCAGCACTTGCAGAGAGTACTGACTCAACGTCGGCTGCAGGCGGAAAGTGGTCTTAGGGCCTTCTGCCCCAACCAGCCCATAGCGGAGGACGATCTGGTCCACTTTAGCCTTGGGTGGGGTCCACTCCACAAATGCCACAGACTCTGAAATATCTCGGACGATCAGGTCAGTCGGACCATCAATCTCTGAGGCAAGAAAAAGAACACCATTATGGTGGTCACACTGTTTGTTTGAAGAAACAAATGAGACACAAAAATAACTTAAGTGGGTCCTCTCTCAGAGGGGAAGCATGGCATGCATAGAGACCTGGTGGCGCTCTGCCATGCGTCTGCATTTTACAGTTGATACAGAAAACCCATCATGTAGCACTTTCATATTTATAATGACAGTGTTTAATACCCCATTTTTAAAATCCTGTCTTGTGCAATTCTAAGTTTATTCCAAAATAATAAAAGTTGTTTGTTTATTCACAAGTGCTTGTCATTAGGTTTATAATCAACCCAGTCCAATTTCTGAGCTTACCATGTCCATTAGGAAAACTGGCACCATATGGAATAGACTTACAGCTGGGCTGCACTGGGTGCACAACTGAAACGTTCCATTCGTGGAAAGTAAAAATAGAAGACTGGTCTAATTGTATCGAGCGTGCACGCCGCTATCACGTCTGGCATAGCCAGTTTCATTGATTATGGTGGAAGCTAATTGTTGCCGCATATGCTCTGAGAGCTTCAGGAGTGTGCCTATTGGTACTCTTCTATAAAAGAGGGAAACTTTTACTTAAGGAAAATGCATTCTGTAAGTAATTAACCTTTCTCAAATGGAGCGCAATGAAAACAGACACACTGATGGTGAAAGTCCCTTGAGGTCACACAGCTATTCCATAGTTTCCATCTGAGTAGCATCTACTGAGCTAATTACTGTAAGAAGAAACAGTCATTTGTTCATGCTTGTAGCAGTTTCAAAGGAACTTAATTTCTGGCCAATAAAAAAATGGAATATTACAAACCCTGTTAACTCATTGTAAATAACCTAGTTAATTACTCCACTTTGAAAAAAAATAATAATCATTATTTAAAACTAATATGGGCAAAGAAGTTGTACTATGGAAGAACCCCCTCCCACACACACACACACACACACACACACACAAAACTAAAGCAATACTCTCAATTCTGCTTGTTTTTGCTTGCCATTTTTGAGTGTTACTGTGGATTTCTTCTATTTTAGTGCCAGGGAGGATAATAATCCTCATGCATACATAATTGCCTAGTGTCACATTTGTCTTTCTTTATCCAATAAGGTATCTGCAGTGGACAAATTAAATATTCATCAGCTTCTATGCATAAATAATGCCTCTTTAATTTTGGTTGACAGCAAGGCTTGGTGAAAATTAATGGTGTTTTCACTGCCAAGACATCATTTGAAAAGCAGGCCTACTGGAAAAGTTCAACTGAATCTAATCTCTGTCTCCAACTGACACACTGGAAGGTCCTGGGTTTATATTGAGTGCATAATTGCTAGCAAACTGACCCATCCATCAAAGTGATGTTTTACGCTAGCTGAGCTTAACTGATGTGTGTGTTATGTCTAATACTCCTCGTTCACTGTGCGCCATTGTTTTCCGACAGCTTCACTTTACTTATTGTATTCCATCACCCTTCCCTGCAACCTGCTATTAATGAATGCAATCTAATCATTCCAATTGTAGCTGGTGTTTTCTTACACAGAAGAATTTACCTTTTCCAGACTGATGTGGTGTCAGCTATACTGCTATTATCAAACCCTTAGAAAAAGCTAAGCTGTTGACTTATCGAGATGGAAACGAAACCAAGATGTGGGCAATCAATAAGGCAATGAGTGGATCTGCCGAGGCAGCAGCAGCTAGTAAATGACTAACCCAAACAGACAGGGTTTTTTTTACGTAAACCTTCTGTCATACAAAAATAGCAACGCAACCGTAATATATAAACTTGCCAAGGCAAAAGCCTACTTATGATCCTAGCAGAGGTTGATTTCACAGCTACTGTCTAGTTATGGATCTCTGTCATGCTATGTAATTATCATGTACTCTCTCAAAATGTATGTACGCTATGACTGCGTAGTGGTATTAGTGGCACAGTGACAATATAAAGAATGTCTACACAGGTAAATAAGAAATATATAATTCTAAGAGCCGCCACAGCAATTAATCAATAATGGCATGACAGTGTCACTTTAATGAGCGCCAATTCCTGAAAAAAAAAATCAATGAGAGAATATGGGTGTGTTTTTGTGATATGTGTATGACATGGTTATGTGTGTGTTATGACACTAGGTTGGCACAGATGGTGAGAGTGAGACCGTGCGAGCTGTGGCCGAGCCTTACTGGTGGTGACGGTGGCCGTGACGGGCTGGCTGCGGCCCTGGTCCCTCAGCGCCACCAGGTTGACGGTGTACTCCTCCCCCGGCCTCAGCCCTGTCTGATGGAAGGAGGTGATGGTGCTGGGCAGCTGTGCCGTCATCCCCCCGTCGTTATCCTGCGCAGCAGACGGCGGACGCCACCAAACGAAAGAAGAAAAAAAAAATTAAAAAATGCGGACAACGAGGAGACCCTTCACTTTAAAGGGATGCTTTCATATGGACATCAAAGCGCAGCCGCCACACTTGCGGGAGTGGGGGTGGGGCAGGCTATGTTGGGAGGGAGGAAGCTTCTGAGGCAGAGGCAACAAACAGCACGCAGCTCTAATGAACAGGGGAATTATAGCAAGCTGGTGGGAGGCTTTAGCCAGCAAACTGTGCAAGCCATACGCCAGAAAAAAACTTTGAACTGGGAGAAAATGTTTGATGAGCTTAACCAAACTTCTTTTAGTGAGCTAACTGCTAGTGAGCTATTCTAGAAAACTTTACGCCAAGTTCAGTCAGAAGCGGTTGGCACGTACTAAGTGTTCTTTTTCTCCTGGAATGCCTCGCCTGACACACTGTGGAGTGATTTTACCCAGCATTCAAGAAGGGGTAGGCATTTAGAATATAGATGTTGCCCATTCTGTTGCTTGCAAGTTGATCTGCTTATGGAGGGCTCTGTTGCATTGGCACGAGCCCCTGTTTATACCCTTACAGAGGATGTCTCCCTCCCATCCATCCATTAAGATATTGTCCAGATTCCGTGGTGGCGGACTGGCCTTTTGGATTAAATCCAAAGGGTTTTAATCCGAACCTCCACCAGGGGGGTTAAGACTTGCACTTCTAATGATTTCCCCAGTGACCACGGGCCAGGATGGCTCCTGCTCACAGAGCGTCTCTCCTGGGGAAGATTGGAGTGCTCCATGACCCCTGTGCACCCACACCTCTTTGTATTCACAGACCGTCTTCTCAAGTAGAAAAGGAACAAGGGAAAAAATGAGAGAGAGAGAGAGAGAGAGAGAGAGATAATCTTTCTGGTCTGTTTGGTCATTGTGATGCCTGACTTTCATCTTCTCAATGAACCTCTTGTGGGCCGGAGCACAGCCACTCTGGGCATGGAGGACGTCTGCCACTAAGAAACTAAAAGCCGGCATGAGATTAAAGAGTCTGATGTTTATGGAGGGCATTAAACCAAGAGCTTTCCTGACTTTGAACTTGTGCCTACAGAATACCATTATGAGCCTACAAACCTGTCCCACTCTCAAATCCACTGAATCATCAGTAAAGAGACAATCTGCCACGCGCCGCAGCAAGAGGAGTGGAGCGCAGCACCGTAAAATGGGACATAATTCTCACCTTTCCATCTTGCATTACCAACTGCATGACGAGAGAAAAAATGTGCACCTGTATTCCCTTATCTTTCCACACGCTTGTGATATTTTCAGCCACGTCGCTATCAATGTCTCCACCACAAATACTGAACTCCTGCAAGCCTCAGGCAACCCCCCGACAGGAGCCATCTCTGAGACGGACAAGGGCCCCCGATTTAGCGCGGATCTGGCACAGAGGCGGCATCGCAGCCAGGGGTTCGTCAAACAGAGGCTGACAGTCAGAGGCCGTCACGTCACGCACACAACGACAACATTACTTTGAATGACTGGAGGTGAGTGCGTAATAGCATGACGCTTCATCCCCACTGGTTGACATCATACTGCTAAAAACAACTCTGCTTTTTCTTCTTTTTCTTCTTCTTTCTCTCTCTCTCTTCTTCTCTCTCTCTCTCTTCTTCTCTCTCTCTCTCTTCTCTCTCTCTCTATGTTTGTGGAGTTGTCAAGGTACGTTCGGCATAATGCGCCTTTATTTGTCGTTCTCCTTAATCGCACCATACAAACAGCGAGCCTATCAGCATACATTCTGTATTAGTAAACAAACAGTGTTTTCTCAGTTTGAGTGATTGAAATGTGTATGCACAGAGGCTTTGCAATTTCACACACTCTTGTGTCAATACGAACAGGACTTCAAAATGTGTTGCTTTAAAAAAAAAATGTTATTCTAAGAAACTGCAGCCCTCATGCATACCCAACAATAGCTGTCACGCAAGATAGTGATCTGCATCGACTAGGGACACAAATGATTTGGGTCTATGCAAATGTTGCTCTTCACCTAGGCAGTGCAGTCAGGGTGAATCGATGTCTGTCCGGCCTTCCCGAGAAAAAAGGTTACCTTGGGAATGAAGCTTATTTCCCAGCCATCAAACAAGTAGTCGAAGGGCTTCCACTGGACCTCCACCGATGTTTCCGTGATGGATTTGAAGACTAAACCATCTGGATTCGAAAGATCTGGAAGGCAAGGATTAATGTGTTATATGCCTCTGTTTTCAGCACACCCAATAAATCAATGGTTCTCACGGGCAGGGTGACCTCTCCTCGCTCCCACGAGGATGAGGGGTGGGCAGGAGAGGTGAGGAGAGGCCAGCAGGGGTCTGCTTTGTGGGGCTAGCTGGCTGCACATTCTTAATCTAGCTCCAGGGCCATACAACGGCTGAGTGGAGAGGAGATGTAGCCGAGATCAGGACCTGATAAGGGCCAGCTAGAAACCACACTTGGCTCTTTCATGAGAACACTCTCTGTCATTATAAACTGAAAGACGGAGTGAGCAAACAAATGTACATCCATCACACAGCGCTGCTGCCTTCTGACAATTCCCATCTCGTGCTGTCCAGGGAAGCGTGAATGTCTTAAGGAGATAAAAGCCGGGTGCCAATTGTGTGAACTGTTCCTATTGATTTAATTTGTTTACTTTTGCTTCCATCTTTTTCAGATTATGTCGGAAGTGGGCGATTTGTGCACTGAGGTTTGTAATGCTTTACCCAGAATGCCCCTGCGTTACATGACAAATAATGGTATGCTTGTGAAAGGAGGAGAGAGGGGTGGGGGTTGCTCTAAAATGAGCTTTCCACATGGCTGACAGGCATCAGCTGTGAAATAACTGCCCTCAAGCAATTTGCAAGTCTAACAGTTTTACTAAGCATTTGGCAGGTGTCTAATCATATCCTGTAGGTAAATACTGGGTACAAGAACATTGGGATATCGCTCATTATCTTTCCTTTGTCCTTTCCTGTACATGAGGAGAGTCCTTTTTACATTTTGACAATGATCGGAACTAATTAAATGTAATGTAATGTAATTATTTCATTATTTCCTTAGCAGTCAGTAAAGGGTCTGTATGAAGGGGAGATGTAACTTAGATAAGCCTTCAATGAAAATAAATCTTGAAGTTTAAGATAGTAAAAAACATCGACGACATGAAATATTTACAACAATGGCCCTCTGCCTAATGAACGTGCTCAAAAGGTAAATAGAGGGGGTAAAACCTGATCGTAGTTGCACTCACATGTCGACACTTGAGCTGTGACAGGTACACTGATGACGTTGTTGAGCACGGCATAGACGTTAATGGTGTACTCAATCCCAGGCTCGAGCTCTTTGATGGTGCCATTGGTGACATTGCCTGGTACCCTGATCTCAAGTTGCACACCTCCCGGGCTGGTTGGCACATACGTGATCAGGTAGTCTGTCAGCACAACTGACCCCTCCCACTCCAGGTCAATGGTACGTTCCGTCACTCCCCGCACTTGAAGGTTCAAGGGTGACGCCACTGTAAAGGTAAATGATTTATGATTAAAATAGGTAAAACATACCACTTTTAGGTTAAGTAGTGCTGTGTGCACGACTGCTGGGTTTGACTACATCTGACTCAGATACAGTATAACAAGACCCAAGCAAGGTTCCGTGGAGAAGAAGTCATCTTTTTAATGAAGTCAGAGCTTCTGCCGTATGCTTGGTAAGTGGGAGCGGAACACTCTCACAGTCTCTGGGGGCAACTGGACCCGCGCCAGACCATAAACCTGAGAGGCCAGCAGCAGAGAATGCAAATGAGACACAGCCTCAACAAGAACAGATCCTGTAACCACCTGAGAGGAATGAGATGGCAGAAGAGAGAAGGAGGAGGAGAGAGTGAGCCAGAGAGAGAGAGAGAGAGAGAGAGAGAGGAGAAATAGTGAGTGAGTGAGAGAGAGTGAAGGAGAGGGGGAGACAGTTGTGGCAGTACTAGCTCTTGTTGTCCCCAAAGTGCTGTGCTTCTCTCCTGAGATGGGGGGGCTCCACACAGCACGAGTGTGTAAGCTTCCCCTGGGGTACCATGAAAGTCTTGAGGAGGTACTCCAGCGCCTTCCTCACGAACACACCAGATGGGCTCTCAGCCCGCTTCCTCGTCCCACTCTTCTTCAGGTTTTAACTCTTAACGCTGCGTCGTACCGTTACTGTGGGGCTGCTTAAAAAAAGAATTGACCATGTCTTCCTCGATCTTCCCTTTAAAACAACCAGTAGCGCACCAAGCAGTGATTAACAAACAGGGGTGGAGAGTTGTCCAGGTCGTGGAGGCTAAAACAGGCTGATGAGACAGGGGAGATTGGGGGCTACCGAGGGGGTGAAGAGGGGTGAGCATGTCCAGCCCAGACGCCCACAGACAAACATGGCCCCCTCCATCCCTCATTAATCAGGCAGTAAGTGGGCATCTACAGACGAAGAGGTCCTGGCACACAGATTCTGGGGTGTAGAGACCAGGCAGCGGGCCAGAATCCTCGGTGCTCGGAGACGAAGCCAATAAGTGTTCGCCCACTCTCTCTCTCTTTCTCTCACTCCTTCTGACGGCTCGTTTGATCCTAAAGGATGGTGTTAGATGCTTGACCGCTTTTCGGGCTGAGCAAAGTCTTATTAAACTTTGTCGGGTTGCCGGTTGGAGTGAAACTTCACTGCTGTGTTTTCCTCAATTTCCCAGCAGACTTCAGCCGTGCAGGGTTCTTGACTCCTAATTTCCCGGCAGAGCCGCGGAGAGCAGTGCGGCACACTTGCAAGGCTGACTCGAACATGGTTTAAGCAAATCCATTAAGCAAAGCAGTTGTAAGACCAAACTGTAATTACTGCTTGACCAACTCTTCAAACATAGAACTGTTTAATAAATTCACTTTTGTTTTGTTCATTCCTCCCCACCCTGACTTGGCACTAATTTTGCTGAGAAACTGCTGTAGATTGAAACATCTGAAGGTCTGGTGCTGGTTCAGACTTTTTGGAATTTTCTAATTATATAATTAAATACCGTCCTTATACAAACACATGAGGGCAATTGTTAATAAAAGCATATACGCTCATACTCTGATTACGCATCCTCAGGAGAGGCTAATGTGATCAAGCTTTTAATATTCAACCAGAAGTCCCTTAATGAATGTGTTAATTGGGATACAGTGCTCTTTCATCCTTAAATGGTCTTAGTTATGAATGACAAATGCCCCTGAGCCTTTTGGACATGATTGGGCTGGGGACATTAGGAACAGGTTTCTGAAAATGTGACCGAGATACTAAGAGACGGGGCAGGAAAGGAAGTTGTTTGATTAAGGCAAAATATCAACCGTCTTCACTTCACTCCTCGCACAACACGTTTTTCAGCTCAGAGGTGGGCTTATTGGAATATCAATGATAGCAGTGAACATTGTTCAATAAACCAGCAACAGTAGACTGAAATCAATAGTCAGTTTAATTAATCTGAGAATAAAATGGTTTAAAGTTGATCTTAACACTACACAATTCAAAAGAGTGGACTGAATAAATTGAAACGATCCCTCAGGAGTATGTAATATGTAAATCAATAGCATCACAATGCTGCACAAAAAGAACAGCAAAAGCCTCACTGGGCATTCATGGCAATGCCGGACAGAATTGTGAGCACAATCAGACAGTGAAAGCCATGTCTGATTGTGCTCACAATTTACATATAAATCTTTTCTACTTTTCTTCTATACTTCGTTCACCTTGAAGGAGAGTGTGCATACCTTCAGGCTGCTGTGCATAACTTAGCTCTCAGAAACATGCGCGTCGTTATGCATTTGTGGAGATGTCATTTGGGTGATATCTCAGAGAGGTGAACTCTGGGTACAAATTTTCATGACAGATAGGATTTGCTTCGCTCAAACCGGTACACAGTCCCTGGCCTTTGAATGCATAATACCAATTCCATGGTCTTATTAGTGTCATCACAGGTGAAAATGAAGTGCAGTTGTTAAAGGCTATTCATTCACAGCCTTCATTTGTTTCTCATTTCATAAACTAAAATAGGCAAAATTGTCTGAACTAGCACAACTTGAGCACTGTCAAATAATTGAACAGTTTTTATCTTTGTATTCAGCATGTGCTCCCTCACACGACCCGGCTATTTTTCTCCTAATTGCGGTGAAATAAGCAATTTCGACTCCACTAGGTCTTTTAGAAAATGAATGGATGAAGAGAGCTGGACTGGTAATATTATTTGCCCTCCTTTTTCTTGCCTCGCTTCTCTCTCTTTCTCTCCGAGATGACAGCTGTGGAGGGGCTCGGCAGAGCTAGCTCTGAACCTGGGTACGCGTGGTTCAAAAATTGCCTCAGCAAGCCTAATGTGACACATCTTCCCAAGTGAATGTGACTTTTGACAAATGAATGCTGTTACACCGCAAGCCGTCACCAATTTCTTTGGCCGGTGCTAGCGACATGGGGGGCTGCCATGGGGCTTGACTCCCTCTAGTATGAGGCAAGGGCTGCAGACCCAGCATGCTTCTGTGTGCCGAGGATTTTGATTTGTATTTTGCCTCAAAATACACCAGTTTTACAATGCCCCTTACCTGACAATAGCAGTGTGCTTTTTTTTACTGCAATAAAATTGTGCTGCTTTTGTGCTGGGTTGAATATTCCAGCAGAGCTTCAGGCTTGCTCTTAAGCCAATATTTCCTATCTAAAAAGCCAGTTATTGTTTCTCCAGGTAAGTAGGTTGTAGTAGTGATTAAATATAAGCCATATTTTATGCATTTGTATGGCAGAGAATCATTGGTAGACAGACATTGTAGAGCCTGATACAATCTCTTTAAGGTTTAAATTCTGGATTTTTGAAACCCTCTCTTTTTGGACAAAAAGAAACAGGATCTCACCAAATTTCCCTCACGGGATCAAAAAAGTATATATACTTATACTTATACTCTCCCTTTCTCTAAAAAGCTATTTATTGGAAACATCACTGGCTCTATTGCAGACGTCTGCTCCATGGTTCTCTCTTTTGCTCTCCTCCCAAAGGAAAGTATCAGGGCTTCTTCCACTGAAACTTAAAATGTTCCTTTAATTATTCTATTATATGCACTTCACTTTTATAAATTATATTTTCATCTATCCTCTGTCTCCATCTGTTCTTTTTACTTTTATTTTTTATATCGCACATTCGTTGCCTGTATGGAATGTGCTATTAAATTGTCTTGTCTTACACAATACAGCGGCAAATACACATGTGTGCTTTATTGCATCACATTTAGATGTACATTTGATAATCATTAATGGCAACTGATGGATCTTACATCTACAGGTACAGAGTCTCTGGAGCACAGTTTCAACTGCACTAAAATATTCAATGAAACATTTATATTGTCATAAATAACAATTGCCCCACTTAAAGTGGAATGAGATCCATACAAATTAAATGGAGTAAAGTTTCCTGCACATTAACTCACCGGATGCACAGTCATCTCCGGTGAAGCCCTCTTGGCAGACGCAGAACCCGTCCTTGCAGACTCCTTTCTGGCTGCAGTTGTTTGCGCAGAAGACCACTGAGCAGTCCTCCCCCACGAAGCCCGGGCGACACTGGCACGTTCCGTTGACGCAGAGGCCCTGGTCGGAGCAGTCGTTCAGGCAGCGGCTCTGGGAGCAGTCGTCGCCGGTGTAGGCCTCCTCGCAGACACACTCGCCGTCCAGACACAGGCCCCGGTCTGAGCAGTCTCCAGGACAACGGGGCTCAGAGCAGTTGTCGCCACCAAAGTCCCGGTCGCACACACACTCGCCGTCGATGCACACTCCCTGGCCCGAGCAGTCGTCTGGGCAACGGGGCTCGGAGCAGTTCTTGCCCGCCCATCCCTCGTCGCACACACAGCCGCACACATCCATGCTGAAGGTGCCGTGGCCGCTGCAGTGAGGAACGTAATCCAGACGACCTGGAAGGAACGCAAAACACATCAACCATCAACCACATCATCACATACACATACATAGACACAGAAGGAATCCAATGATGCATCATTTTTGATACAGAATTCATGTATTTGACTGTTTATTCAGTAAGACTCATGCTAATTTAGCAGGCATATATTGTATATCTAAAATCAACACATAAAATACCAGTTCCTTCATTTACTAAAGAAAACTTGAACTAGTCAATATATTGTGTATATATATATATATATATATATATATATATATATATAACAATTATATATATATATATAACAATTTTGCTTTTTGACCTCATTAAGCCATTGTGTACTGTATAATCATTCCAGTGTGTTAGTCATTCCTAGTGCTCTTTAGAGAAGCCTGTGCCCTTGGACTGCAGGTGTGCGATTGCTCAGGCCGACTAGTACCATGATGTAAGAGCAGCCCAACTCTGCCAGAGCTGGGGCCGAATCCTAATGCAGTCCGCCAGTGTGCCGCCACACCTGCATCGACTGAGGATGCAGCGAGGGTGACGGAGTAATTGCCAATCCCCTCCCCCCCACACACCATCCACACACACACACATACAAACACACACACACACCCCTCCTGACCGGGTCCCACTCAGACTTACCTATGGCTGAGCTCTCCCCACAGCAGCTGGAGCTGCACTGGACGCGCAGCAGGGACACCTCCCGTTCTAGCATCTCGATGCGGCTGGTCAGCTGCTGGATGGTGGCGGCGGCCACGCCTGAACTCGAGCCCGAGCCTGAGCAGCCGCAGGCCTGCTTGGGGATGTTGATGCGGTGGGTGAACGTGACCTGGCTGTCCGCGTCCACCGTCTCCTCCGTGTATTCGGCTGGGGGCGCTGTCGTAGTGCTACCCACGTCGCTCCCTGTGGCCTCCTTCGCCCTCTGGCCGGCCGCGCCCGACTCCAGGTCCACGGAGCAGAGCGACTCCAGGGGCACGTTGATGTTGTAGACGTGGTTGAAGATCATGGGCTGTGTCTGGTTGCCCCCGGACGCGCCGCCGGCATCGGGAGCCTGGCGCTTGACCCTGGTGGTTCGCACCAGGCCGCCTCGGGGCGGTAAGGCGCAGACTCCCAGGAAGGCGAGAGAAAAGGACAGCCCCACCACGTAGCTCCTCAGCGTCATCTGGTGCCCAGCCGACATCTTAGCTGAGGGAGCAGAGCAGGCTCACAAAGCAGCACTGGTGATGACTAAACTGGCACTGGGGGAGAACAAAAAGCAAAAAGAAAGAGAGAGAGAAAGACAGAACAACTTAAGATGTATAAAAGCATCTGTGATTTATCTTGGCACCTTCAAGGGTTTTATTTGTGTTTTTTCCTCACCAACGAATTCAATTGTGCATAAGAGAGTAATGATGAAAAACTGGCTGAAGTATCAAGCTGATCCATGAAACCAATAGGGGTATTGTTACCAGGGGCGTCACTAGACCTTATTCACTGGGGCACGTGCCTTAGTAAAAGTCTCCAGTGTCCCAGTAAAATTCTAGCGCGGCTCTAGCTAGAAACGGCATTCCTGAGCGCATCTCCGTGCCTGCTTATAAAAAAATAAGGAATAAAGAAAGGGGCCATAATAGCCAATCAGGAAATAGCACCTCTGTAGCTGGGTAAGATTGGGTAAGACCAATGAAAATCGTTCACATGATTCTTCCGAGTGTTTCATTGTACTGCACACACATACACTGTGGAATCCGCTGGAGCTCATTACATCACTTTGAGCACAGAGTAAGTCATCCCCTGTTTAATGTTACAACAAATTCACAACTTGTTTGACAGAAAAAATGACAAGTTGATCGCTGTTAGAGAGTGTTACTGTTACCCACATAACTAGCATCTGTTTTTCAATGCTTAGCGTCATTGTAGCCTAAATTTAGCAAGTTTACCAGCTTGTGCTCTCTCACTCACACACACACTCACACCATGCGTAGGCTGCATGCACACATGCGGACAATTAATAAGTAGGCCTATAAGTACTGTATACGTATACTGTAGAGAGTCCTGTAAAAGTAGCCTATACTGTTTGTGAAGCTGTCCTACTGTAAAACTAAACATAGCCTTCTGACAAACTATTCAGAGATGGACATCAGAAAATTCTTCCTGAACAGAGGCAGAGGGAGAGGAACAGTGAGGAGGATGAGGGAGGTATGATCATTTTGCCCACATTAACGGTAACATTAACATTTATGCTGGTAATAGCCAGTGCTGTGATTTGATCAATGGTTTAATGGCAAAGTTAAATAAGGATGTTGCTGGATAGTGGCTGCTGGATGTTGCTGGATAGTGGCTGCTACAACAATTGAGGGAGAGAGTGCTGGAGGAGGAGAAGAAGGTCGAAGAGAGGGAGAAGAGAGGGGAGAAAGAGGTTGGGCAGTCCAGTACCAGGCAGGGGGAGGAGGAGGAGGAGAGAGACAGGCAAGAAACGGATGAGGACATGATAAGGGCTAGACGTAAAACTATTATGTATGGAGGAGGATGTCTGTGACCTAGGGGAGATATGTGATGGTCCAAATCAGGCTAGCCATTTATTTCATATTGCGCATTTATTTCATATTATTATTATTATTATTATTATTTTTTTTTTTTATGTATTGGGAGTTGGGGGCCTGTGCCCCAGCAAAGCTCTAGGTCTAGAATCGCCTCTGATTGTTACAGTGATTCTCCAGCGCCCGTTATCCTTTGCATCTATCCTGAAGGCCGAGAATAACAAAAAAAAAATCCTTGAAATGAATCACATCAACGCTACAACTCCAGGGGCTCAGAGCATCTGGTCAGAGTGATTATGGCAACACGATTTTCCATCTTTGTTAGGCTCAGTGGATAAGTCTTTAGAGGGGCTCAATGGGGTGGGTAACAAATGCGAGTCTTTGAGTAAATGACTTCTTAGTGTCGGCTTACGAGGGAGAAATCTATTTCACATGAACACAGATCCGGGAATGGTATATGACCGCAGTCGTGCAGACCTCTACACAATAGCAAAAGAAGATGAATGACTGAATTAGTCATGAGGTGATTTAGTTTTAACCCGACTGTCAACTCTTCTGACTGCAAGGAAGTGACTCCATGTCAGTGTGTGTATTAACTTGTTTTGTAGTCTGTTTGACTTCCTGTTTCTTTTCCATATGCATGCCATAGTGAACAATTCTCAGATTGTGTTTTGTTGTCCCGCTGCACCATTTTAAAAACATCATATAAGTGTACCTTTAAAGCAAATAAAACATGATGCAGGATGCAGGGAAAGTATTTTATCTGTAGAACAGAGTACAATGTATCTATACCATGTCCCTATACCATATTGATAGGGGTTTCATAAATCCTTTCTTAGCCAAGGTCTCACTGGCTGTGAACAATCTCACTTCTAAATACCACATACGCATAGCCGATCGCCTCAGAAATGCACAGCATGACTGGGAACTATTCACAGAGGCTGGACAACAACACCGTTAAAATATTGCTTGCAACCCTTCATTGAGGAACTCTTCAGAGATATGCCAGTTGATCCTGGGACTGAATTGCTACTTTCAGAAAATGCCACAGCATTTGTCTCAGGGCATATAAAGTAGTGAAAGGGAGTGTGGAGGAAGGGTCCATAATACAGCAGAAAATATTCTCCTCACACGCAAGCACGGACAGTGGTATGCGAAAGCCTGTGTGTGTGCACTGTGACACAAAACAGATACAAAAGGAAGCAGAGTCTCCTGTTTTTCTCTCTGCTTGGTTCAGTGGCATTTTGCTGGTCTTGTCCTGTCCTCAGTTGTGTAGTTTGCTGATGTCAGGCGCTTTCGCCTCCATGAGTCGGCGCGGGTCACAAAGACAGCGTGACATAACTAGCAAAGCGGGTTGATGGGAAAGTTTCCCGTCGCCCTGCAGCCTCCTATCAAAGCTTCCTTTTGCGTTTGGGAGACAATGAGACGCCATCAGGCTTAATGTCGGAGAGGCTCTCTTGCTCATCTACCTCTGAGGAGTGCGCTGCATTTTTAGCACCCTATCTCTCCTTGCAGTCGTCTAATGGCAGTTCTCATGGGCAGCCCTGTAATTAGAGATGACAGGATGGAGGCTCACAATACTCTCTTTTAGCCCATCTCTGCTGTAAAAAAGTGTGTGAGTGTGTGTGTGTCTGTGTCTCTCTCTCTGTGAAAAGTGTGTGTGTTTATGTGTGTGCATGTGTGTGTGTAGAGGGTTAAACTCCTATCATAGGCACCAGAAGTCTCTGCAGGAGCACAGAAAATGAGCCGATCGTGGGGATTGGCATGACTACATCAGCCAGACATGGGGTATCACATGGAAATGACTGCAAGTGCCAGCATGGAGACTAAATGAGAGAAATGATACAGCAGCGCCTGGTGAGGGCCTTGAAGCCAGCCATTTTCCTGCCAGTGGGGAATCACCAACCATCCTCCTACTACACCTCTTGCCAACATTTTGCACTGCAGCATTTCTTTCTGGCTTATCTCAATTTAGTGGCAGTGACCATCAATGTGATTGTTATTTGGAGATGTAGTTGTTAGAGCAGCTACTGGGTGACAGAATGGCTTTTATTATGATACATGCGACTGTGCCAGTGGCCCCCTGACTGGACAGCACGTGCCCCTCTCTCCCCTGATGGATGCCGACAGGCTGCGGCGCAAGCTAATAAGCATTGGCAGCTCTGGGATCAGGGTGACATGCTGTGAACAAAGGGATCAATAGGTGCCAATTTCTGTGGCTGCCCACCACTTGCTGATTTGCCCTTAGAGGAAGAGCCTACATCCTGTTTGGGTGCCAATGTCCTGCCACTCTCTCCATGGTCTTGAACTCATGCAAGCATATATTGGAAGGGGGCAAATAGTGTGTGTGTGTGTGTGTGTGTGTGTGTGTGTGTGTGTGTGTGTGTGCATGCGTGCGTGCGTGTGTGACTTTCAGAGCATAACTAAAGGTAAATAGAAGTACAGCATCAGTTACAAATAGTTCCCAAAATGATGCACCAGTGTAAACAATGTACACACACTATAGTAGTACAGCACATCAAGCACTGATAGTATTGTGTTGGAGTATTGTGTGATTTGATTGATGAGAAAGAAAAATTAATTGAATCCATTTTAAGATGAGCCTGAAACATAACAAAATGTGGAAAACTCGAAAGGGTCTGAAAGCTTTCCGGTTGCACTGTATAAACAATTTCCAACATCAATGCAACATTAGGTTAGGTTATACATGTTTGCTGTTGCTATGTTACTCCGTGATTTGTAATCTTTGCTAGATATTGATCATAGTCAAAAGTCAAAGTCTGCTTTATTGTCAATTTCTTCACATGTCAAGACATACAAAGAGATCGAAATTACGTTTCCCACTATCCCACGGTGGAGACAAGACATATTTTACCAATTAGGTCCACAGACAAACATAACATTCAAGTAAACAATATAAAAAGTAAAAATAAGAAGGCATTTACAATATAGTTTGATATGAGTAATGTGCTTGTTTACAATGAAAGCATGATGCCAATGCAAGCATCCGACACAGCACAGATTGGCCAGAATGTGTCATTCCCCATAGGGAATAAAATGCTTTCTTTTATACAGATCTTCAACAGAAATTAATAATGTGAGGGCGTGGAGAACATACATCTTCCATAAGATTTTAGGTGGTATCCTGGTGTGATTGAAATGTCAGCCATGAAGACATGCATGGACACATTCCATGATTTACAATAATGGCTTGTTCAGGTGTCATGAAAGCCAACCACACAGGTGTCTGCTGTTGATGGAATGTTCCCCGCCCGTGCCTACATTGCATTACTAATGAAAATATGTAGGCCTTGTGGATGTCGCTGTGCCATGTTGACAACGAGCCTCATGAGAAACTCAAGAGAGAGGAAGCCATTGGCCTGCTTCTCTGTACTCCAGCCTGGCGTGTTGGGTGGAGGGGGCGCGGGGGCGGCGCGTCAGGACCACACTGCTGTGAGAAGATGGAGGAGGTGGAGGGGACTGTGACCCGATGAGGAGAGATAAGGCCGACGGGACTGTGTGTGTGGAGGTGAAGCATCGGCGAGGAAGGCGAGGAAGGCATTAACCTTTCCCTAAGATAACAGATGGTCTTATTTGTCTGCTTCACACTGCATCTGAAAAGATGCCGCCGCCCCGTCCTAATGGGTGGGGAGTAAGAGGGGATGCAGTGCGGTCGCATGCTCGTACTGCCGCGGTGCCATTTTGATTTACCCTGTCATAAAGATGCCTCCGAGGGGGAAAAAAAACTTGCCAATGGCAAACAGATGAAATGGGATAAGATGGCATTTAAACAACGCCGATGCTTATCAGATGCAGTCTGAGTCGCCAAGTAAACACTTCAGCTCAGCTTCTTTAAAAGAGTCCACTGTCAGACGTTGTAAAAGTCAAGTGCTGATTCACCTTCACTGCCTTTCATATCAAATTTAAACCGTCATGATGTATTGAAGTTTGTAAGGACAGTAAAAGGGTGACCTAATATTTCACAATCTATGTGAAACAAATACTCTTATAACTTAAAGGTGCTCTAAGCGATGTTACGTGGTTTCTAAGCTAAGTTTCTAAGCTTTTTTGTCATATACAGCAAACATTACCTCACCATCCGCTAGCTGCCTATGCCCTGAATACACTGTAAAAAACACAGTCTCTGCCCAGGCTCCAAAAACAGCAACAACAACAACCTGGTCCAACCTGGACCATGAAAACATAACAAACTGTTCCAGCCTATGAACGACACATTAAGGAGAGTTTCAATTGCACAGGAGGGAGGGAGCTAACTCTCTATTTTGTTTGAACGTCAGCAGAAGTGATGTTACCCAACATCGCTTAGAATGCCTTTAACATGTTATAAAATGACCTCTGCTGAGTTATTATCTTTAAAGATGAACAGAATAAAAATGAGAATGCGTTAGGGATTTCAAATCAAAGTGACATACTTAATAAGCGAGAATATAGATACAAATACCCCCCCCCCCCCAAAAGAACAACCAACTAGATATACCGCAGAGCGGTACAAAATATGACCGCCGCCCAGTCCAGCACATTTTTTCCACAAAAATAAATCACGCTGAAAGGCCTATATGATTCCAACTGTCTTACTAAATTGCATTATCCACACTCAATTCTCACTGGTATCTGCTAGAGTACAAAAACATGATTAGTTCATAGATTTCACATGTAAAATTCATTTTATACAACCCCACCCCCATCTTGCCTGTTCTTAATTCTGAGAAATTCTTGTGTGCATGTGTGCGTGTACATGTTTATGTTTATGTGTGATGGTGTGTGTGTGTGTATGTGCCTGCGTATGTGCCTGTGTTTGTGCATGTGCATGCATGCGTACATATGTCTACTGTGTGAGTATGTGTCATACATATGATTACTGTGAATGTATGTGTGTGCGTGTGTATCTGTTTATGCACATGTGTGCACATGGAATGGGTTTACATGACCCCTGGAGGCAAACATACGCAAAAAATTGGTCATCCTAGGCCGTACGGTTCTCAAGATATTCACAGAGAACTGTGTCTGCCCTACCCTCCTTTCGGGGGGTCCAGTCCACCGGGGGGGCTACAGATCAAAACGAAAAATGATGGTTCCATGCTATCCATGTGGGGTTACATGCCCACCAAGTTTCGTGTACCCTGGTCTTTCAGTGTCCTGGGAATCCTTGTTGGTGTACGGTCACTAAATGTACACATAAATTATTTTATTGTAAGGCCCCCCATGAACGAAAGTTCACGAAACTTGGCATTCATTCGGAGGGTGTCATAATGATCCTACACTTTCAATTGTGTGCAGTTTTGACCATGTCAGCCAGAGATATTGTGATAAAAACACCTAATTTTTTCCTTTTTTGTGTTTAACTAGGTGGCGCTATAAATGAAATGAGTGGTTATGGAATGGGTTAACATGGCCCATTGAGATCAACATACAAAAAAAAAAAGGTCCTCCTAAACCCTACGGTTCTCGAGATATTCACAGAAAACTGTGTCTGCCCTACCCTCCTTTCAGGGGGTCCAGTCCAGTGGGGGGGCTACAGATCAAAACGAAAAACGATGGTTCCATGCTATCCATGTGGGGTTACATGCCCACCAAGTTTCGTCTACCTCGGTCTTACAGTGTCCCGGAAATTTGGACAAAAAATCTGACTAAACCTATATGACCGCCGCTTCGCTCATAATTACAGGGTTAACATAGCCTGGGAATACCCAGCACTCTGCACTCTCAATTCTAATTGAGGAGGTCTGCGTGCCCATCAGGCAAGGGTTAAAATGAATGAAACATGCTTTACAGTAAAGGGTTACCCAGTCATATCTGTGTGACACTGTAAAATACTACTGGCAAATGTCCCCCTTTGCACTGAAAGGAGCTCTTCTTTATGCAGCTGGGGAAAAAGCAAGAGGAAATGAAAGGCTTTTTTGAGGGCTGTCCAGGTCTATTCATGTATTTTAATGTCCAGACATTAATCAGGACAATATCTCTTTTATGGAAATGAAAAATAATGTGATGCGGTGAAGTTATTTAATCAAATGAATTCATATGGGGATGGATGATCCAAGAGCTTTTTTTTTACTCTCCCCTTTATATGTATCCATTTTCATTTTGCATACACATACACGCACGCACACACACACACACACACACACGCACACACACACACACACACACACACACACACACACACACACATACACACACACACACACAAGCGTGCGCACGCGTTTAAAAAACACGGTTACACAAGCTATTACGGAGCACCCTGCATTATATATGAGAGCAGCATTGATGTTCCCTCAGCGCATGTTTGTGAGCAGAGCTTGATCACAGTGGCTGCGCTCTCCCTGGGGGGAAGAACACTTCCCTGGCGTAACACAGAGGAGTTGCTCTGCATATCCTCATCAGCTTCACTTATTGGAGGTTAAGAAAAACAAAATGCAAAAAAAAAAAAACACTGCAAGCCCTAGGGTTGCAAGCTGCCTCCTCCGCCTCTTGTAAAACACCATCAGATTTTTTAAATCAACATGTGGGCCTGCTACCCTATCCAGCACAGCCAGGCTCCTCCTGCAGAGGGCTTAGTGTGACTGGCCTTAGGCACTAGTGTCTTTACAGCGCTCAGCAGGCTCCACGGCTCATCTGCCAAACGCTGTTAGGGCTGTGGCAAGCGTCTGGTGCCACTGCATTTGAGATATGTCATGAGAGAGAGAGAGAGGGAGAGAGAGGGGGGGGGGGAGGGAGGGAGCAAGAGAGAGAGACAGACAGACAGACAGAGAGACAGACGGACAGTAGGAGCCAAAGAAAGAGAGAGAGAGATAGAGGGAGCAAGAGCAACATACAGACAGTTAGAGAGAGAGGGATGGTAGGAGATAGAGGGAGAGAGAGAGAGGATGAAGTGGGAGATTGTGCTGTCAGCTCAGTGTTCTTATCAGTCCCCTGAGGCCTCTGTCCATCTCTGTCGCTCGTCCGCCTCCCCCGTTAGATCTGACCCGAGCCGTGGCATAAGGAGCCGTCTGCCTTTCGTCCAGCCCCGCCCAGTCTCGGGCTGGCGCTGGCAGAGCTGTGGGTGTGGGAATGCGCTGGCTAACCTCCATTTGTACGGGTTAATGGGCAAACACCTCGACACAGGCACGCCTCCCATCACCACCGCGCCACACACAACCCTTCCTGTGTGGAACACCCACTGCTACAACATTACCATTCCTTTCTCATTGCCCCTATGGTGGCTGCCAAATAGCATAGTCTTTCAGGATCATTGGCTGCTGCTTGTTGCGGGCACCTGCGACCCTGCACATTTTAAAGTCTCTTTAACGCCACTGCTACTATGGCACGGTGGACTAAAGTGAGAGGTGACATGAATAAACCATGGCACCGCAAAACCACTGAGCTTCCCCAGCGCTCGCTGGTTTAGCTTTCTCAACTCCCCTTATTTTAATTACAATCACGTCAACAAGTGAAGAATATAAATGGCATGGGACTCTAAATACATTACGCAAGACTGACCAGTACAATTTTACCCATTATCCGCTTCACGGGGCAACATTTTAAAATTTGTAATCGCAAACAGTCAATTAGGTTCATTACATTGGCTGCCAAATTTATAAAGTACACTTCACATCCAGAAAGCTCAAAGTTCAGCTTAAGAAAACCACATTATAAGTGAGTTAAAAACTATCTGTATGCATTAAATACAAAAAAGCAATCAGACAGTCAGAAGACACGTTAACAGCATTAATGTTGTTCTGTAGTCTACATCTTATCACAGATTTTTGGTCACTGAAATGCTATTTTGGCCTCCTGTGTGGCAGACAACAACATCACTAATTTTTAACTGAATGGATGGATCAATTTGAAGGCTAAAGCAGATTCTTAAGATTACACATCATTCCAACTGACAAAGTCTGAACTGTCATTTCTGAACTGTCAGAAAAGTCTGACACAAAATAGCCTCGTTAATATTCTGCTCTCGTTACATGTTCCATAAGAGAGTGGCTGAGACAGCCGCGCACTGGATTGCATTTTGGGTCCGTTTGATTCCTTGAAAATTGAGTCAAATTCCATATTTCAGCCCTGCAGAAAGAACATCCTTTCAGCTGTCACAGTAATTGTTCTCTCTCATGAGCTCTGATCTCATCCTCAAGTGGGAGACTGTGAATGGAGACATTGGAGAGAACCTATTTTAATGTGTAGCCTTCACAGTCTTCTCTTCTTATTTCACTTGTATAAACTCATTTTACTTCATTCTCAGCGAGAACAGCGAGAACACTAGAAGGATGTTGTCCGCAGCATTATTTATTTCCACATACGCTCCTGATGGGCTGCCAAAAAGGCATCAACTTAAAAAAAATAGATATATATCAGGGACGTATCAAAGCATATTTACAGACTTTCAACAAAGTTGCAGTCTGCTTTGCAGTGAGCGAATCCATCCAGCTTAACCACAGAGGATACAAGGAGAGATTCCGAGCAAAAAACGAGTCATTTTAATTGTATTTTCTCATGGCACGTAATCTTTCTTTGCATACCTGACAGTAAATCCCACCTAAGCATTAGATCAAACAGTCTGTCAGAGCCTGTGCTTGACAGTAATACCTCCCTTCTCCTCTGGGCAAACAACTCCTCCAATCCTCCTCTCTTCCAGAAAAATAATCTCCACATGAACTTCTTCACGAGTTACTCTTTTCTTTTCATCTTCATTGTGCAGAAATGATGGTTTCCTCCGTCCCTAAAATGACAGTTATTGTTCTGCCTCATGTTAAAAAAAGGAAATGTTGAAGAGGAACGGCTCCTTTGTTCTCTTCACGGGGTAGGAAAGGAAAGAACATGTAAGAAGGTCAGGAGAGAGGCGAGAGAGGTTGAGTGTGTGTATAATGTATGTGTGTGTGCATGTGTGTGTGCATGTGTGTGTGCATGTGTGTGTACATGTGTGTGTGTGTGTGTATGTGTGTATGGGTGCCAGTGAGAGGGAGACAGACAGCAATAGAAAGTAGGAAAAAAGAACGATAGCTCCTTCGGACCTGATTTCATACACATTGAGTCATCTACTACAGCAAAGTAGATGACTCAACAATCTGCTCCATCTACAACAAATCATGTTACTGGAGATCAACCTTTTGGGGAGGTTGCTCATGGTAATGTAATTCTGATTTTAATTCAGGAGTCTGGAGTCTGCTATTCTCTGTAGAGGCCCAAAAAGAGGCACTTCAAATACTTGCAATCCTCCCACACACACACACACACACACACACACAGATTATCTCACCCTCTGCAGTGAGGCCACACATGCTGCTCACAATGGCCAGCTTGTTACCTGTCTGCCCCGATAAGCTGTAAAATAAATCCATGACATGCGCGTGTTTCTGAGCAGGAACAGAGAGTCGAAATGGACAGGTATCAGGCTCTTCATCCCTCTCAGTCATCTATTATTAAGCCGAGAGATCACTTCAGATTGATCAGGTATCACAGCAGGCTTTCTGTTCCGGACTGCTGGACCTGGATCGGGCCGCCGGCAGGCTGAGCCTTTCTGAAGCAGATCGTGGTGGGGTGGATTGTTGCTCTTTCACCCAGGAGGCTCTCAGCGAGGAAAACGATCAGAACAGAACATCAGATTATCCCCACCCACGCACCTCCATCTACCTCATTAACTCATGGCACGCTCCGAAATAGACAGAAAGACAGACAGAAAGACAGACGGGTAGATTACTAAAATCCGACGCTCAGCACAGGAGAATTATTATTAACTCCTGAAATAATTGTCCCAGCTTCGGCATGTGCGTCTGAACTGTGAACTGTGCTATCTGTTAATTCAATCCCTCATAATTAGAGGTGGCTCTGGGAGACCCCACGGTGTCACCACAATCAGGCTGCTGCCGCACCGGAGCGACCCTAATCCCCATCGATTGGAGATCGGTGATCAAAGGCTCCCAGCGCGCTGTCACTTCACTCCCAGGCTACATGCTGCAATTAACAATACCCCATCAGCATTTCATTAAGACATTAAGGATGCACCGCCACCATCCCCCCATGGACAAGCATGTGCACACATTTGCACGCTCACACAAACAAACACACACACACACATACAGTACACGTGGCACACTAAGCCTCAATGCGAAATCATCGGGTGTGATGCTTGATTCACACATACACAAACAAATATAGACCAATACATACAAAACCAATGTAACAAACATTCATTCACACACACAAGGATTTGTGAAAACCACATGAAATCGAGAGTGAAAGCCCCTGTCTGTACCGGTGTTCTCATGGGAACCAAATGAGCAAAGTGTGAAAAAAAAAGCGTATATCTCCCCATTCGGCAAACCATGCGATGTGATGACAAGCACGTCTTATGCGGTTGTAGACAATAGCCCAGTTTCACCAGACTCACTACTTTGTTTGCTCTTGTGAATAGAGTCTGGGTACTATTGTAATGGTCGAAAACTTTGCGTTAACTTTGAAATCATTGTCCAGCCTAACCAATCACATTGATCCGGGATCCCTAACAATACCTACTTCACCTAACCTTTACAAACTGATAATAAACCACATTGGTTGTCAGGAAACAATGTACAGTATTTATCTTTGCTGTGTAAATGTACACATTTTTACGACTGCAATTGTTTTCTCTGTTTGCAGGCAGGTGTTGCTACGTAGCACAGCCACTTCCAATCATTCCCTCACATTGTTGGCTGGCCCTCCATCCTGGTGGCTAACAGAAATGTAAACACATTGAGAGGAGCCAGACTACTATCTCAGTAAAAATAAAATAAGTGGGGTGTAACACCCACCAACATAATAACTTACCACCAACGTAATAAACCAACAACGTAATAAAAATCTGCACAAAATTAGCATGTTTTAAACGTAATAATCCTGCCAATCCTGCCAACCCATTGTTATTTCATAATAATTTCCCCCACCAACGTAATAACTATTGACCATCTTATGCCCAACGTAATAACCCACTTATATGCCCATTGTTTGGTTACAGGATGAAGGCACACCACCTTATTTCAAAGACTGAACTGTGGTCAAGGACTTAAAACTGCAATTATTACATAAACTTCCCACCAACTTAGTGATATAATATCTGTTTTATCAGTTGCAAGAGTATAGTTGTAAGGGTAAAAAACCAACCCAAAAGGGCACATGTTACTCATCCATCTTATGCTAACGCTTTAAAAATAACAATGCCCCCATACAGACTAGTGCACACCGGTCAGTTTTCAGAAAAGTTTTCCTTTACACTAACCCGGGTATATGCCTTCAAGAACATGACAAACCTGTAAGTGGCAGTGTAACGAAAAGCTCAAGCCCATGTTAGCCAATCATAATCCCGGAACTATTAACAACAGCAACGAATCACTTCCTCTTTATCTTTTGAACTGACTAAAAATCTCCGCCTCGTCACATAAATCTCCGTTTGTACCCCCCCCATCCTTTACTTATACCTCAACTTATTATTCATCACCTTTACTAGGACCCAAGCAAAGCTACATGGACACCCCTTGTAATCTCAACTCACTGAGTGGTTAGTGGTTTTCGTTGATTATTAAAATCAAATATATCGGCGCAATGTATGATTTCCAGCCGTTTTTTTTTCTATTTTGGAACTATTTTTTCAGACACCTCACAACCGCGTATAAACTTCTGCTCAATATTTCAACCTGAAGCATAGACGGTGGCGCAGTAATATCAACGTGCAATGAGTCTTCCAACAGAAATCAATGGGATTTTACAAAATGCCAAATAAAACACGACAGAAACTGTATTTCGCTACGCTACTTGTTTTGGAATATCAACGAACACCACTAACCACTCGATGAGTTGCACAGTTTTGAAAACGAACGTTAAGGGTTGTTTTAGGACATGTTTAAGTATGCCTGTTGGCAGCCACTCTGAGTAGTCAAAGGCGATTCAAAACAATTCAGAAAAGTCGAGACAGGACTAATCGTCAAAATTTCGGTGTCCACCACTCTAGTTCATTCAAAACAAACCAGAAAAGGGACTCAAAGTGCTAAATACCGGAATTTTCCATTAAATGAAATATAACAAAAGATCACAAGGGGTGTCCATGTAGCTTTGCTTGGGTCCTAGTAAAGGTGATGAATGATAAGTTGAGGTATAAGTAAAGGATGGGGGGGGTATAAAGTTTTATGGTCATGAGTTGGTTTAGATGGGGACAATTATTGACAACTATACCCTTACAACTGATAAAACAGATATAATATCACTAAATCAGTGATTTAATACATTGGTGCCTTCTTATTTGCCTTCTTATTTACTTTTTATTGTTTACTTGAATGTTATGTTTGTCTGTGGACTTAATTGGTAAAATATGTCTTGTCTTCACCGTGGGATAGTGAGAAACGTAATTTCGATCTCTTTGTATGTCTGGGCATGTGAAGAAATTGACAATAAAGCAGACATTGACTTTGACTTTGGTGGGAAGTTAATGTAATATTTTTTTAACCTTCCCACCAACGTAATAACTTCCTGCATGGTGAGAAATTGGGTTATTACGTTGGCAGTAGGCAACAGTTATTACGTTGGTGGGAAATTATTACATTGGTAGGGTTATTACGTTTAAAACGTGCTAATTTTGTGCCAATTTTTATTACATTGGTGGTTTATTTACGTTGGTGGAAAGTTATTACTGTACATTGGTGGGTGTTCCAGTGGGGACACTAGACGGGCGGGACCAGGCTAGTACAAACCACATATGCATTCAAAAAAATATCAGACACAATAAATACAATCTGAAATAAGTTGTGCAAAGGTAAATGACAGCAACAGTAAATAATTGTCATGCTAAACATGCTCCATATCTGCATTATTAATGCCTTCTCCTGGATGACTGTGTAAAAAGCTTTATGATCTCAGTGGGACTTGCCATGCTCTGAACATCTATTAAAACAACCTGTCGAACACACAGCAGATAGCTGGCAGTGTGATGAGAGCAGAACAGATTGGCTTCCTTGGGAGAGATACAGCGCGCTATCTTACCTGAGGCACTGGTGAAAGTCCTCCCCCAGCTGCACTTTAATCTCCAGCCCCGCAATGGAGGCCAAGACCACCTGTAGATGGTAGAAGGGAAACGTCAGTGGAGTTCATTCTACACCTTTTCTCCTTCCTTCACTTCCTTTTTATCTCTTTCTCTCACACACACACACACACACACACACAAACACACGCACACACACACACACATGCTTTTTGTGTTCAGAGACCAGGAGCAAAAAGAGACGCATGATTAAAGGAACATGAGCTTGGAATGGCAAACACACAGCTTCCCTCCACATGAAAAGACAGAAAGAGAGAGAGAAAGAGAGAGTACATCCCAGCTCCCCCTCCCCTCCCTAGGATGACTTCTTCACCTGCAGCTAGGGACACATAAACCCAACGCATCCCATCAGCATGCCGTGCACTGGCAGCTACTGGCCCTTGCCATTTCCATCCCATAATTACAGTAGTTTGTTTACTTTTCTGGCCCATTCCACTGAAGTGTGATTTTATTAAACACTGAGCGCTGTTCTGCTGTGAGGCGGTGGGACAGGCTGTGATTCACTCTCCCTGAATCCTCACAGCAGCCCCATAGCCATGCCCGTGGTTATATGGAGAGAGAGAGACAGAGAGAGAGAGACAGAGAGAGAGAGAGAGAGACAGAGAATAATGGGGAAATAACAGTGAGGGAAAGGGAGGCATGGAGAAAGTATTCAAAAAAAGAGAAAAAAACTGTAAAAATGATAAAGACAGAGAGAGTGAAAGAGAAAGAGTTCAAAAAAATGACAGAGCAGCTGCAGCCCCCACATTTCCTCTGCAGCGTGGCCCCACAACCACATCAGTCTGAGCACTGCGCCAATTTGAGACACCCCACCAAGGCATCATCATCTGGACGCGTCTCAGTCTTGCACAGCTGTGCCGCGGGGACCAGTGTAATGTTTCCACTTGTGTATGAACTCGGAATAGGGGGGAAGCTGAGTTCAGTGGGAGCATAGAGAACCATAGAGAGCCATAATATGGAAGCTATAAGCTTAACTCCTGCATTCAGGATTTACATGAGTTACATGGCTTTCCAATCCAAGTCTCATCAGCGGCGGGGTCCACACCCATTGCTCCACTGATATGCACTGTTGGGAGGGGTCATCACTACTGTGCTTCTGCTCACACATACCGCACGTGTGCCTTTGCCAAACGTGGCGGCGGCAGCCTCTGAGGGGGCGCCATGCTGTGCCACCGCCGTGTGCGCTGGTGGGTGGGAGAGCGCACGGGCACTTTCATGCCGCTGGTGAATCATGGTGTGCTCCCTGCAATTTGTTATCGTGCGGAGATCCCATTTCCGATTTGTTGATGCAGGAGATAGATTCGCGGGCCGTAACCATATATCACCCGTCACGAGAAACTCGTTTCACCATTTTTCTTGTTCCTCTTTCACCTCACTTCTTTTTCCCTCTCAAGAAAGATAGTTTTTTTTTAAAATAAAAATGCTTTTGCGAGGGTGGTGGTGGGGTGTGTGTGTGTGTGTGTGTGTGTGTGTGTGTGGGGGGGGGGGGTCCATAAAACTTGTACTCACAGAAAACGTTCAGAATCAGGGCTTGTTTGGGGGAAATTTCAATCGCTGTTTTTGTTTAGACACGGCAGTGGAAGAAGTGCAACTCTTAAAACGCGGCTATTACTCACAACAAATGAACAGTGCATCTCCCCCAGCTGAATCCCACCCTTGCAGCGCTGCCAGAGCGTCCTGCAGTAGAGGTCTCTCCGAGTCTCACTCTTAAACTTGCTCCACAACTGAGCAGGCACAAAATTACTCTGACAGCCACGTAGAATATAGAATATTCCCCACAATGCATTTTATCATTTTGTTGACACTTTTTTTCTCTCTCTCTCTCTCCTCAGCCCCAGCGCAGGCATTTGCCGATCATTAGAAATCGCCCTGTCTTCATATTGAAGTTGATTGCCTGCGTTCACCTGGGTCTAAAATATCACAACTAAATGTGTATTTTATCATGAGTGATGAGGCACAGTGGCCTACTAATGAGTGCTTTGTTTGGTTATTTCACCCTGGCTCATCACCCTGGACACTCCTAACCAGACACAACAAGCCAATGGTGTGATGAGATCAGCCTGAAAGGCCTCTCTGTCATCCTGTGCGAGCTCATTATGGTCAGCCCCGACATGTCCCATGTTTTTATTGACTGGATGACTTAATGAGCCAACAACTGGCCTGCAGGCACATGCATGTGTTTTATACCTTATCTGTATGTCTGATTTGAAAAGAATCCTGGTTAGAGAATCTTCTCTATTTAATGTGATAGCAAAGATACTCTTGATGCTAACAAGAACATTATGGAATTTTATATTCTGAGCATGCTTGGCTTTCTTGAGTTTTGTGGGACTTTGCTGAGTTAACTTCAGGGCATAAAAGGCAATAAAAAATCTGAATTATTTCACTACTATGTAAAGGCTTAGAATTTGTAAAAGTCATGCTGTCTCCTCATAATAATGACTAGCAAATCATTTGAAATGCAAAACTGAAGTGCTGAATGGAGAAAAAGGCATTCAGAGTTATAAGCCATCTCTGAAATGACTGGGTAATGTTGAAAAATGTTAAGTTAATGAAAATGCATGTGCCTTAATGTTTCTGGGATTTCTCATGCAAAAATCGTTTCGGTGAAAAATAGTGCCATTCAATTTAGAAATAAATGGAGATTAATTGTGCTTTTGCAGAAGCAAAGTGAATGAGAGCGTTATGGGTCGGGGAGTAATTGTGGGGAAAAAATTCATTGTTTGTCTCCATTCATGGCCCAGTCCCTCTGTCTTAAAATGCTAGTTTTCATTACACATACTGCTGAGAAGCCAAATGGATTCGGTCATGGTCACCTCATCCTTTTTGAAAGAGGAATCCTTCAAAATCTTTTGCATTTCACTAATAAAAAAACAAAGTCACTCCAAAACTAAAATCCATAATTGATTCCACCATGTCTTGCCAGGATGGCAGCTATTACACAGCTATTACACAGTGAGCTACCTTTTGGCAAACATCACTTATGCACTAAGCATTAGGTGTTAGGTGTGAACAATTTATATGTGCCTTCCCCATAAGACCACTATGAATTAAACATCTAACAGTGATTAATTAATTTGCCACCACATTACCCAACATGCATTATTATGCACTCTGTAGGTACACTTCATTGTCAAAACATGAGCAGAACTCACCACTTTGAGTAAGTACCTGCCAGGGTGTGATTAATATTAGCTTGAAAGTTTGCTCAGGCTTCTGTGATGGACACTTCTGATAATCAAATTTATGCATCAGTCACAGATAGTTGGATCAGGGCAGGGGGTTTAGAAGAGGAATGTGGTGCTGAATGATACCTCAGAGTGAACCGCCTCAGAGTCTGAGCCTGCCTAGCATACTTACAGAAAATCCACCGAGTTCTCCCACAAATTCTCTCTCTATCTCTTTCTCTCCGCATCTGTCTTTTCTCTCTCTCTCTCTCTCTCTCCACTCTCCCACGGTCCACCTCTATATTCCAGCTCCTCGCTTCCCCTGTGCATCACCCTGTGGTTGAATTAACCCAAACCTGGGGGATCACAGTCCTTCTCTTTGCTCATTAATTCAGACTGCTCGCGTTCCCAACAGGCTGAGAGATTGATAGATGGAATTGGCAGAATCGTACCTGTGCCTATCTGCCAGCCACAGAAGGCATCTGATTAAATTCCATAAATCAATCATTTAGTGTAGCACTACACTGTTTAAAGCTCGGTAGTCAGATACAGCAAAGAGGCGCAAGACTGTGCAATTTTGAAAAGTAGGATGACAACGATGCACTGCTTGCTATCTTTGGAATGCGAACAGAAGGGTTGGCATGTTTGAGGAAGATCAAATTGCCCCCCACCCATCTCCCCAATACCCCCCAGGAACAGACTTTTGATAGGGCCTTTGTCTGCATTTCCTTGTGCCATGCTTTTATCTTCCGCTCCTTAACCATAACAATCAGTTTGAATAATAAGCTACTCCGGTTTAGTTGAGCTACCCAGTGTCAGGTAAGCTTGGGAATTTAAAGGAATAGCAACAAAAATATTGCATGTATATCCAACGTTTAAAAGCCTAAGGAAGTTAAGGAAATTTAAGCTTTGAGCTTCTCTTTTCATTCTGTCAACCTCATTGTGTCCGGAGTGCCACATAACAGGATGTGGAATAAAGCCACTGCCTCGGAGCATCGGGAAGCATTGTTACCATGGTTTCAAAGAGAGTAAATGTATCCATCCAAAAGAGCATAAAAGAACTGACGGATCGAGTAATGGGCAGCGGACTCGCTGCATCAGATTAAGTGCTTTTTAAAGGCTTTATTGCTTGTGGCGGAGGCAAACAGCAGCCTCATGGCCTGATGGAGCCTGAGTCATCTACCCAACACTGACGATCGAGCTCCCCAGCCGGCAGTCATTTTGGGAGCAGGGCAGTGCATCTTTGACGGTGGTGATGGACTAAAATGTGCAGCGTTCAAGAGAGAGATGGAGGAATAGATTCCACTCCGTGTTGGAGGATACATGAATGTGATCCTCAAATTTGTTTCTCAGTTCTACGGCCATGCTGCGCACACCAGCCCCCATAGCTGCCAAAAGGGACAGGCTGAATTTTTTTTTTTTTTTTCTGACTGATCCAAATTTTTCTCCACTAAATCTCAGACTGAGGATTCACAAATGAGATGGCGCCTCTCCCTCTGCCCTTTCTTCTCCTTCCATCTTTTGGTCCGACTGTCTCTTTTGGTCTTTCTCAGACTCGCTTTGAACCCTTGGCAGCCAGCCTTGGTGGTCAGAGGTATAGGATGGTGTGTCAGGGCCAACCATAGATTTCCTCCATGCTGACACATTGCAAGAGAGCGTGGGAGAGAGTCCAATGCCATCACTCAATCAATTCTCTTCCAACCCTTATTGCTGAGGTTGGGTGTCTTCAGGGCAGTGAAGTCTAATGGGAAAACAGACCTCTGTTTCTATTTATTCCTTCTGACATCAGAGCATTACTTTTATGAGATTCATTATTGACTACAGCTTCATTGAAGACGTTAGAATAATACAAATATAGTGCATGATGATCCAGCATGGATTCCTAGGTTAGATTAATTGAATTTAATGAAACCATGAATTTAATACAGGGGTCTCAAACTCAAATGAGCTGGGGGCCAATTATGCCAACGTCATCTGATTGGAGGGCCGGCTATTTCTAAAAATGCAATGTTCTTTTTCTCAAATACCACACAAAACTGCAAACAGAAAGTGCAAGTGTTTTTATCTAGTTTTAGATACCTCTGCTAGCAACCTTAGCTTATAAATAAAATAATTATAAAATAAATATTAATACAAATTATAAAATAAATGAAAAACATAAAAAACAGGTATGTGTGTGTGTTTCACACCAAATAAAAATATTTCCTCTCATAACTTTTTTAAACCTGGCAAACTAAGCATTAGGGTTAAGAAAGTAACACCATTGGATTTTTATATCAACATTTAAAAGGCCATGGCTTGAAAGTGGTCAGAGATAAAGTTATATTGTAAATGTAAAAATCTTTGAGTAAAACAAAAGTTTATGAAGGGGGTAAATTTACCCATCTAATTTGTCACTGGATGGCAAGCACCTCAAATTATGCACCTTTCAGTAAATACTGGATGAACATATGTAAGCAGGTTTACTTTCCTTTTTTCATATTACCCACATAACAAATTAACAGAAAAACACCTAAGATGTATACCAACACCTAATATGTTGTGGTTTAGTAATAGATTACTACAATATAGGCCTACAATAAAGTATTCTGGTCAAACAGTTCCTATCATGGGTAATCTGCAGTACCCAGAAGTTCGTGATCATATTATGGGGTGACTTTGTAGTTCTTTAGAGCCCTATTTCTACTAGCCCTGCTGTCTGTACCACATCCATTACGGACACTATCATCACGATTACCACTGCAACCTCCAAGCTATGTTGGGCAGAGGGTCGAAACAAGCATGGTATGCTTAGTGGACACCGTTGTATACACGCACCTCCATTCACAGACGACCATGCGACTATCACTGTCATAGACGATCGATCATAATCTCCAAAAGGATATTCTCCTTCAGAATTAGAATAGGTGAATAAGCTTACCTAAGACTTCATCACACGTGAACGTTTTTCAACATTTGGTGTAGGCCTGGCTATTTCTGCTTAATTTCTGCTTCAATTTCTGCAACACTAAGGCCTGCATCGCTTCCGCGTCCATTACAAATGCACGCCTTTGTGTTTCTCGTGGTAATACAAGTATTTCCTGAAAACTTTCTTGCATTATTTTGGGTTTGAATCAAGCTCTGGATGTCTTGCACATAGTGGAGCAGAGTAGGCCTACAAATGAGATTTGTCCCCGTACCTGGATCTATCTCTATTTTAATCAGTATCGTTGTTTGTCGCAATTAATAGCCTCAAGGGCCGGATTACATTATTATTTTGTCATCCGTCGCGGGCCGGAATTGGGCAGGACGCGATTTGGCCCGCGGGCCGGGTGTTTGAGACCCCTGATTTAATACATTTAATTGCAATAAAATCCAACTCAATTGTCCTGGCTGCACGTGCCTGCTTTGTTGTTAATTTCAAATTCAGATTGATTGGATGCAATTTGTAATTGTCATTTGTCGTTGTCATTTCAATCTGTAGAAATAGGGTTAGCTTTGATATCAAAAGCTTGCAGATGTTTAAAATGCACATTTTAACATTCAAGCAACAGTTGGTCTTGCTTCTGATATTTCACTACATAATATATCGCTCCTGTGTACTGTATAATCACTGATAAATCACTGAAATGTCATGATATAGCGGTGTGTAGATTAAGAGTTAATTTGCATCAACAATGCTGCAACAATGGTTATCAGGAAGTTAAACTTTATCTACAGGTTCATGCTTATATCCAAGTCAAAGAGCCCAGAGCCAGAGCCATTTAAAACAAGCACACATTTTTGTTGAATAAGTGTGAATGTTACACTGCGGTATATAAAACATGATGACTTCTTTCCCAGTGACACAGCTCTGGCCTCTAGACTACTGGCCCAGTTTAGCACTGTTTCCACGGAAGGCCTACACTGTTTCCATTCTTTCTCTAGCACTCAGCAGTTTTTCAAACACAAGTTAGAGATGAGTTAAAAATCAGATCCACACTACGTAACATGTTCAAGTAATGTGGAAATAACAATGTTGACAATGACATTGCATTTCAATTGTTTGTTTGGTTAAAAGTATCACAGTTTCATGATGGCATTGGGTTTCGTTTGTTGTTTATTTCAGTTATTGATATGAATATTTGCACATTATTATGATTGGTTGGCTGAGATGGAATCAAGTAATGAGAATTGGGATTCATTTTGAAATTATATTTTGCCTATCAATCATTTATTTAATCTCATAATATAAAGGTCACAATTTATTTGAGCCAATAAATGCACATCCACCCAAAATCTAGATATTGCTCTTGACAGAGAAGCCATAACATTGATGGTATCACCCTTGGTGAAGCTGAAGACAAATCCATCTGAAATAATCCCCTTTTGCCATGTATGTTTTGATGGCTTTGTAAATTGCCTATGCTATCTACTACAGTGCGACAGATCCATATGGCCCCAGGATGGTTGGGTGCTGGGCTGAATACTAATTAAAAGCTGTGACTCAATCAATTGAACTACTTTCAGCTCCCAGAAAACGTATTTGGAGCAGTCGGAGCAGTCTGCACATTCCCGGTGTATGCATACTGTCACCGCTCCTTTCTCTCCTCACACGCACACGCAGTCTGTCTTTACAATATGTCTGTTTGACTGCTGATTTGCGCGGTGACAGAATGCTGTCTGGAGATCTCTGATGGATCGCCTGGAAAGCGGGTCCACTCGCCACTCCAGGGCCTGACTGCTTGACAACACACTTTTTAGCTCCCTCTTCAGAGAGCTGAGAGAGACAGAGAAAGAGCGATGGAGACGGATGGAAGCCCAATCTTCTTACTCTCCGTGGTTTCTCCTCAAGAGACAAGAGAGCGAGAAGAAGAAGAAGAAGAAGAAGAAGAAGAAGAAGAAGGAGAAGAAGAAGAAGGAGAAGGAGAAGAAGAAGAAGAAGGAGAAGAAGGAGAAGGAGAAGAAGGAGAAGAAGGAGAAGAAGGAGAAGGAGAAGAAGAAGGAAGATAAAAGAAGAAGAAGAAGGAGAAGGAGAAGAAGGAGAAGAAGAAGGAGAAGAAGAAGAAGAAGAAGAAGAAGAAGAAGAAGAAGAAGAAGAAGAAGAAGAAGAAGAAGAAGAAGAAGAAGAAGAAAAAGAAGAAGAAGGAAGATAGAAGAAGAAGAAGAAGAAGAAGAAAAAAATAAGAAGAAGAAGGAAGATAAAAAGAAGAAGAAGAAGAAGAAGAAGAAGAAGGAAGATAAAAGAAGAAAAGGAAGAAGAAGAGGAAGAAAAGGAAAAAGAAATGCAAGAAGATCCCTATTCTCTCATGACAAAGAGAGAGGTGCTGAATGGAAGACTCAGAGACAACCTCAAGCCTGCAAAAAGACCAGGGTGAGAGGTCACTGAAAGCTCCTGTGCCAGTGCAGAGAAAAAAAGCCTTATTTCAGCTTTTAGTTTAGCTTATTTCAGTACAAAAACACATCTCTCTGTCACAAGGTGCTTCTATGCTACTTTCCAGATGCACTGTTTTCTATACACACCTCAGTCAATGTAATAAAGGTGCCAGACAATGTACTTTCAGGCATGTTATGTGGCTCTGAAGCAGAAGCAGACTTGCATGTCTCATTCATCCTGTGTTTTAGGCAATGGTCCCACCTGCCAGGTTAATTGACAGCTCCAAATGGAGAAGAAAATGGGAATGCCTCTACAAAAGGCACATATGAAGGGCTGTCAAGCTGAACTCGAAACACACAAAAGGCAGACAATAATGCGGTGAGGTGAAGTGACACTGAAATAGCTGTCACAGTATTCACTAAAACAGCCACCAAAACTGTCACCAAAACAGGCTTGCGCCCGAAATAGAATAGATTTTACGGACACACACACACACACACACGAGTAGGCTTTGAAAAGTCTGATTTCTGCATTTCAGAAATCAGACATGAGAGTTGAGAGTTTTTTGGTCTGCTTCACTTCCCTGCAGCCAAATACAGAGCTTGCCTCTGAAGTGGACCTCTCACGTGTCTCTGGTGTGTGTGCATTACACCATCACTGTGCAGCATGCGTGTACATTGACATCATGTGTGTACATTGATCATTTCCACTACTTTGAGAGCTTGGCACAATGCTGAAAAGATATTAGGAGGCCCATACAAATGTACAGTACTTTGTCCTCTCCTTTAAGGAACAACCCTTGTTTGTTGTCAGGTGGCCAGCCTTTTACTTCCTCCACCTGGGCATCAAAAGGCATTCATAAACATAAAACGTGATATTTGCGACAATGGCACGCTGTGCACATTCCAAGGCATTCATAAACATAAAACGTGATATTTGCGACAAGTCAAGTCAAGTCAAGTTTATTTATATAGCACATTTCATACACAGAGGTCATTCAATGTGCTTTACATAAACAAAACCAAACGATAATAACAAATAAAAGCATAGAAGGGCAATATAGTCAAAGAATAGTTAAAAGGTAAAGATCATAATAAAAAGAAAACATAAAACACAAGGTAAAATCATTTAAAAATAAAGAATAATTAGTAAGCAAAAACAAAGGCAAAAGTAGTAAAAAAAAAAAAAAAAAAAAATGGCACGCTGTGCACATTCCAAGGCATTCAAGCTCAGTATGAATTACCAGGCTTTTCCTATTTTCTGTATCTCCAGCTGAGGTCAGCGATGCGGGTGTATGGAGTACCCTGGCATTCATTAAGTCCTCATCTCCTGTCCACTCATGTTGACCCCAACAATGGCTCTCGAGGCCTGGTCACAAAGCTATATAGGGCTCTATCTTGCGTCCCAGCGAAATTGACTTTGTATACTCGCGCTTTTATCTTTCCTATTTTGCAGTCAGCGCATCTTGGAATTTTCCCTCCACAGGTACTTGCCTGTAAATTAGGGAATTCGATTGTGCCCACAGAGGCGGTTCAGTGAGAAGAAGGGGCTTGTTCCGGCGCAAACGTTCACTGTTGATATTTTGCAGTTTCAGAAAACAATTCCGCCACAGACCAGGAACTCCCTGGTCTAAAGTCTGTGGCGCAAATGCAGATGCTATTTTAAGGGCGCATGCATGACCACAGGCCTGCATGAATGAATGCGTTGCACACCTATCTACAGACACCTCCGTGCACAGACGGAAACATTCAAAGCCTTGATAATATTTGTCCATTTCCCAGTTTTGTTCGTGCATTGGTGACCTAAAAATTTAGTAGCCTATATAGTACAACATCTACATGCAATATCTTTACTACAACAACGCCTAATTATGACCTATTAATTTGGACAACTTTATACAGCCCTATAAAGGCTAAAGTTACCTTTACTTTTGTTCCAATTTACCGTGTATGGCTTTTGAGTTTGCTGATGGTAAGGAGCCCTTGCTTGGCCGCCTGTGCTGCGCAACGCACACTTCGCTCCTCTCATCTATACATCGTAGTTCCCATTTCTCTAAACCATACATAATTTCAAAGAAAAATATTACCACTCGAGGGAAATCAGTGTGGTGTCCAAGATGTGAAAAAATGGGCATAAATCTAGCGTACACATTTTCACCAATCACAGATGTGTTGATGACATAAATTAGGAAATATTAGAGGACAAGGAGACAGGCAGCACGGGAGAGTATGTTAGATTACATTGAACATTGCAAAAATATCACCATGCATTCATAACTTCGTGATTCAGTGAGAGTGATCCCAAAACATCGGTATGTCTTTGTGACAATTCTGCATTACATTTTGTCAAGAGGAAAAATCAATAGCTAACTGTTCCCAACTGAACAGTGATTATAGCGCTGTGAACGTTCCTGGCTGCGCCTGGCAAATACGCCACCATAATAGATAGATATATAGATATAATAGATAGATAGATAGATAGATAGATAGATAGATAGATAGATAGATAAATAGATACTTTATTAATCCCCAAGGGGAAATTCAGGGGGTCTCAGTAGCATACATACATCACACACAACATGCACTTACAGCAGAAATGGTAAATATAAGTATAAACATATAACCAAACTCCACTGTACAATAGAGACAGTAGGAGATAAGAAATTAAATGTAAAACATCCAGTGTGCTTGAGGGTGATCAAGCATGAGACGCTTGTAGTGACAGGGCCTGTAGTTCTGTGTGCATGGTAAGGTGCTCAAGAGAGTGAGTGTCATGGTGAAGGTGCAAAAAGTAGTCCAACAGTAGTCCTGTAGTTCTGTGTGCATGGTAAGGTGCTCAAGAGAGTGAGTGTTATGGTGAAGGTACAAAAAATAGTCCAACAATAGTCCAACAGTCCAACAGTGCAAGAGTAAGGTCTAGAGACCAGCATAAATAATATGGACAAATAGGAGAGTAAAGTATAATGTAGACAAGGTAATGTAAAAACTATGTCAGTGCAAGAACAGGTTGAGGTAATAGGGTTACAGCCATTCAGTATTGTAGCAGAAGCCATTGATCATGTGTGCTAATATAGCATGAAAAACCGTGTAGCAGGAAAACAGTAGTAAAAACATTAGGCTGTGGACATTAGTAAAACAGTAGTAAAACAGTAGTAAAGCAGTAGTGGGCAGTCAGTACTCAAACGTGGAGAGGGTGGAGAGGCAGACAGACTAAGCAGAGAAGTCTATCTCTCCTCTTCCCTTTAGTGAAGCATTAAACAGTTCAATGGCCCTGGGGACAAATGACTTCCTCAGCCTTTCAGTTGTGCATGGCAGTGAGCAAAGTCTCCAGCTGATCAAGCTCTTTTGCTTTTAATAGTGCTGTAGAGTGGATGGCATTCATTGTCCAAGATGTTGATCAGTTTGTTCAGGGTCCTTTTGTCAGATATTGAAGTGATGCACTCCAGTTCAGCTCCCACTACAGAGCCAGCCTTCCTTACCAGCCTGTCAAGTCGCCCAGCATCCTTCTTCTTTGTGCTTCCTCCCCAGCATACCACTGCATAGAAGAGGACGCTGGCCACAACAGACTGGTAGAACATCCTGAGGAGCTTGCTGCACACTTTGAAGGACCGCAGCCTCCTCAGGAAGTACAGCCTGCTCTGCCCTTTATTGTAGAGTGCATCAGTGTTGGCTGACCAGTCCAGTTTATTGTCCAGGTTGAGACCCAGATACTTGTAGGTGCTTACCACCTCCACATTGACCCCATCAATGGAGACTGGTAGCAAAGCGGGCTTAGACCTGCGGAAATCCACCACCATCCCCTTGGTCTTTGAAGTGTTGAGTTGAAGGTGATTGAATTTGCACCATTGCACAAAGTTCTCCACCAGGCTCCTGTACTCCTCCTCTTGCTCGTCCCTGATACACCCCACAATTGCAGTATCGTCAGAAAACTTCTGCATGTGGCATGACTCGGTGTTGTAGCAGAAGTCAGATGTGTACAGGGTGAACAGGACTGGGGAGAGCACAGTTCCCTGTGGCGCTCCGGTGCTGCTGATCACAGTGTCAGAGAGACAGTTCTTCAGTCTGACGAACTGTGGTCGCTCGATCAGGTAGTCTGTAATCCAGGTTACCAGGTGAGCGTCCACACCCATCTGCAAGAGCTTGTCTCCCAATCTGAGGGGTTGGATGGTGTTAAAAGCACTTGAGAAATCAAAGAACATGATTCTCACAGCACTTTTCCCCTTGTCTAGGTGAGAATGTGTCCTGTGTAGAAGATAAGTGATGGCATCGTCCACGCCCACTTTCTCCTGGTATGCAAACTGTAACGGGTCTAGTGCATGGCGTACCTGGGGTCTGAGCATAGGTACGCCATGCACTACACCCATTACAGTTTGCATACCAGGAGATAGTAATAGCAATCAGCTATGGAACAAGCCTGTTGTTAAAGGGAATGTGAGATGACGGCTCTGATTGGTTTATTGCACGCTTACGCCCAAACCACACCCATGATTAATGTAGCTACTTCAGACCACCCCATTTTAGATTTGCGTGGCGGGCTAAGAGTCAATTATCTCGCCCGGTAAAATAGCATCAGCCAAGATCCGCCCACAAAGTCACTTGCGCTTTTGCGCAAGACACTTCCGTTTCAGACCATTAAAATAGAGCCCAGAATCTTCTATTAGTAGGCTCCATGAAATCACTTCCTATTATGTCAATATGGGAAAGGGAGCTGAGATTGATGGGTGTCCAGCCCAACTGGGAAAATGTATGGACTAACCTACCACTGACATCAAAATGTTTAGCACATCAATTAATCCACTATAAGGTAATCCATAGAGCCTATGCAACACCTTACAGACGTTTTCAAATGAATCTCTCTCAGAGCCCACACTGCACTCTATGCCAAAATTCCACTGGCACCTTTCTTCACATGTTTTGGGATTGTCCCACCATAGCTAAATTCTGGAAGTATGTTATTCATATGCTGTCTAAATTCCTTGATACTAATCTTGTACTAGATCCTTGTTTCTGTTTATTGAATGATGATTCTTCACTTGAGCTCCCTTTACGGGAAAAGCATATGGCATTTGCTGCCAAAAAATCAATCCTTCAGTTGTGATTTAAACCAGATACAAATCTCAAATGCTACTGGACTAATTCTTTGCTTAATATTGCAGTATTAGAAGAGACTACTGCTAGACTGAATAAAGCTAGCTTATCCACAGTAAATGCATGGAAGGGACTCTACCTATCTATTAAAAACACTCTGTGCAATTGAAAATATTGCTTTATTAATATTTGCTTACTTTTTGTCTATTGTTTGATCTGCCCTTTTGGTTATTTTATGTATTTTTTATTATTATTTATTTATTATGTTTTTTCCCTCCTTTTCGTTATTTTAAGTATGTTGCGTTTACTGTTTGTACCATTTTTGCAGAAAATGTGAATAAAAACGTACAGTTTTTCTCGATTGCTTTTACCTGCTTAAGTAAACTGGAACCCACTTGATCTTCATGACTACATTCTTTGCACAGCAGAAGTCATCTCTTGCGAATGTGTTCACACATTTTCATTGGGTTCACACATTTCTCACACCCTTTTGCAAAACAGTTAACACAGGTGTCATTCAAAAGCCCCAAACTCTATTGGTTTTCCCATGCTAAACAAAAGTAAAACATCTTTTCACAGGTGGTATAGATTCCTTGCATAAGTCTGAATCTCTGATACACCTGTGTGAAACTCCTTTGCACAATTCTTCAATCAGCAATCATTCATTATACATAAGAGATGTCTGTTCTGTGTTGCTATTTGCAAGTATGGATCTAATGCACATTTAGACAAAGTACTGTATTGCCTATTTGGTGGAGAAAACAGTACAAAAGGTGTTTACTGTAGGTCTATTTCGATGAAAAATGACAAGTTGTAGTTCAATGAAATTTACTGTATCTTGCATAATTAAACATTACCTCGATTTAGGCTACTTGGGTATGGCTTAAGGCTTGACTACACGGAAAATCGAAATCGAAATTTGCTGTCTACATTATTGTCAGTGTTGGGGTTAACGCAACTACGCAAAATCAAAACAGTGGTGTGATAATTGAGCCAGTAGAGAAATAACTGTTCAGAATTAATCTGTAGCCTTGGGTAGGCTTCTGCAGAAAACAATGTTGTTGCCGATTTAATACTATCTGGCGGCGTTTTTAACAGGCTACGCAATAGAGGCTTAGGCGACTATGACCCACGTTTTGGTTTCAGAATTAATTTGCCCTACTTCTTGACTGCAATGTAGTCAATTGACTGCGTGACATGTCATTTTTATTTTTCTGTAATGATAAACAATTACATCTGCTTTATGCCCAGAATTACATTCATATTTGGCTGACTGCAGACGCGCCACTTCCCTCCCCATATTCCAAGATTAAGATAGTATGAAGTGCTTTTTGTATAGGCTACTATCATAAAAAAAATAGTTAAAACGAATAGCTATTTGCAATTTGACAAAACACTGGTCCTCATTTTGCGAATCACGAGGACGATATGAGCCTGTTGCATTTAGTTAGATGTCCGAAGTCAATGATAATGTTTGAAAACCACTGGCTCGTAATCACAATAATTTAACACCACGACAGTTGGATAACCTACTTCATCATGTCCCCATGCCTACATTTTTGTGAGTAGCATAGAGATCGTTAAAACAATAAAGTAAGGCTCTCCGTTTGGGACATCGAAAACTTATATTTTAATAGACTACCGTCGAAGATGCCGACTTTGCAAAAGCCTCGGGATAACACGTTATCTCCACTATCATCAGTCATGCCCCTTGATCAAAGTGGGGAATGAAATAAAAGTTTGATAACCACTGGTTTAACAAGTTACCTGCAGTCCAGAACACAGAATCTGTTGCAATATTCTGATGATCGGCGATGATATCGGCAAATGTTTGTTTTCCAAAGTAAGAATTTCACTTCACCATGCACCTTCGACAATACCTGGCCTACCTGGTATCATTACAAACATTATTCTGTGTCCTAAAACTGGCATATTTTATGGCACTGTGTCATGTAAGTTTGTTGCAAAATCTAGAGAAATGTGTGAGGTGGTCAGCGGGGGACAATTGAGACACACATTGGATTGTGTTATTACTTGAACATTCCACACTATCCACAGCTGTGGTAGGCCTATCAGGGGCAGGAGGATTACTGTCAGCGCAGGCTTTATATAAAATTCTTCAACAAAAGGCCTCGAATGTTGTCTTGTTTGTGGAGCGCTTCGCTTCTGTAATTTCGGCTTCATTGATTGTAACGCGGGCATGATTCCAAACACCTCCCTTACGATGATGAGTGACAGGTCTCAGAATGCGTGCGCTACACAAGGACGGAAGATGATGAATAACTGGGGCCGTAGGCTATTCACAAAGGCTTTTATCTCACTACTAGGAGTAGGCTACTCTTAAATCGCACTTAAAGATTTTAGATTGGAGTTTTCTCTTAAAAGTTATTCACAAAGCCTTTCAGACAACTCCTAAACTAGGAGTGAGTCTTCGTGGCTCCTGTTGCGCATCGGCTATTTCAAAACATCGCAACGTAAAATGCCACAAAAAAGCTGTTTATGAATAGGTCTTAGTGAGTTAGGAGTCCTCTCTCGACTTAAGTCCCAGACTTAGGTGCTACTTTTAGGTCTAAAATGCTTAGTGAATTACTTTTGTGAAAAATTAGGAGTCCTAAAGTTAGGAGTGACACGCCCATTATTTTTAGGAATTGCTCCTAAATTCGCCAGTTAGAGACTACTTTTAGCCTTAAAATTCTTTGTGAATATGGCCCCTGAATAAAAGGCATAGCCTAAATGAATAAAGGCAAAACAAATAGCCTAGTAGCCCAATGAAACATATGGAGTGATGTAGTATCTTGTAACATTATTAAATTATTCTGTTACTATGCCTACGTTTGCAAAAGAGAACATTTTAATTTGATTCACAATAATGTTACATTTAATTTACATGTTGACAATGATTAGCCTAGTTTTGGTTGTTGTTGGCGGCGTTATTGCATGTTAGTTATGCCTACAATGCAAAATTGCTTCCTCGCCATTGGAAGCTCCTGTAGCTGCATAGGATTTCAAAACCGCAGGCTTGTGAATAGGTCTGTGAGTAAGGAGTCCTCTTGACTTCTTTTAAGCTGTCAGAGGTGGGAAGGTGTGATTTTTGGGGGGAAGGGCCGGATTAACTAGGCACAATTGTCTGATGGCCCCCTTCCCCAGCCAACGTGAATCGGGTGGTTAGTTAATAGGCCTATCGTGAAGATTTTTCCTGCCATCTAAGGCACGAAGATCTGTGAGGCCAAGCCTCACCAAGTAGCTTGTTTGTTTACAACTAACATTCCATTGAATTAAACTGCTTTATAGGCTATGCGAAATAGTTTTCAACATTTTGAATATTAGTGTCGGGTGAATTGAAATGTTCTCAAAGTAGCCTTATGGCTGAAAGCTGCTTGGGACACCCCCAAGCAATATAACCATACAAACGCTTCCTGTACTCATTGTTTCAAAAGGAGTAATTTTGGCTTTGTCAGAACTGAAGAGCTGTGGGCGGCACGCACACGGTATGCCCAATGAAAATAAATTAACGCATAGCGCAACACAACACAACACAGACCCCGCTTCTCTGCCAGTCAGTCACTGACATGAACGAAACACAGAACCCGCTTCTCTCGGGCAGTCACTGACAGTAACCTAGAATAAATGCATGGGGAAAAACACTTCCCCATGACAAAGACATCGTAAAACACTGAAAGTTAATATTTTGTCACTAGCAACATTCATCTGTCCTTTGTCAAATTATGTTCCAAGTACCCTATGCGTAATTCTGCTTCATAAAGTTAAACAAATAAATTTGCTTATTTCACAGAAAAATATAAATAGCCAGTCTACAGTGCAGAGTTGGTAAGTTATGGTAGGCCAACTTGCAGTGAACATACAAAGAGGGGAAATTATTTCTCTTGCAGCTGAGTAGCCTCAGGTGCGCGTGAGACATAAGGCCGAACATGCAAGCGCCAATGAATCGTGGTTTCACGACAATCGCCCGTTAAACTTAAATAGGTTAACATCCTCTAAGTTCGCCTTCAAGCAAGGAAAACGATGATTTGAAGACATCTGTTTCGTTGGAAGGGCAAGGGGTAGCAACAGGGCAACACAGAGACAGGCCCGATGGCAGGGCTGTTTAAATAAAATATGGGATATTCTACGGGAAAACATTAAAACGGCAAGACAGCGGGGAAAGTTAAAATACGTGATAAACACGGAAAAAGTTGGCATGCATTGTTTCGGTCCCCGTGCACAGGGATTATTTGTCATACTATTAATCACATATGATTATTTGTGAAATTGTGCAAACAGGCGCAACACATTTGAAAAGGAAGTACTGGTAGCATGCAAGCTCACGGAAAGATTGATTTAAGAATGTTATCACAAAGTGTGTGGCTGTGGCGCTGGGCGGAAGACAATTGGCAGGAGGGTCATGTCTTTTTAACAATTCTGTCGGAGGGTCATTGAACAATTTCTAGCAGGCAAGAGAGGGTCATGCAACTTCCAACTGAAGCACTCAAAATTCCTCCGGTGGCCCCTTCAATAAATAACGATCAGTCCCTAGATTGCTGCTGGGCTATATGTCTTGGTTCTGTTAACAACTCATTGTCAAACGCATAGCCTATCTCGCAAGGTTGCATCCATTACAAACAAACATGCAATGTGAACGTCTGGGATTGGGGAGAGCACTAAATGCTCTACTGAATGAGCACTGAAGTCAAACCTTTAAATGAAAAACACTCTTTAATAATCCAAAAAAATAAACCGCTAATGAAGTAAACTTGTGACCATCAAAAATCGTTTATCGCTCGTAACTCCGTGATACCAGGACGTAACAGGAAGGCATTTGGCTGAGCAACGGAGGTTAATATGCTCCATGTTTTGTCCAAATGATGACTGTCTATCATCGTTGCACTTTCGGAGAAAACCGAATGTTTCATTAGGCCCCCGCTTCAATCGTCCCGGTTGTACCTACTCAAAAACGCAGATAGAACCTTATTATTCTAAGGTAGCGAAATAGCGTTCAGCATGATTCATGCCCAATTAATTCCCCCTGTTTAAGTGTTCGCCTTTGTAGTTTGGTTTCGTGATAGCCTATGATAAACGGCTTATGGCCAAATATGTGAAAACGTTAAAATACAGTAGGCGATAAACCGGAAAAAAGTTGACAGTGATTTTTTTTCATAATCACTTTGGAGGTCATAGAAAAATGTATTGCTGGCGAGGGAGGGTCACGTCTTTTTGGACTAATGCTCCCAAAACTCCTCCGGTAAATAAATAGCGAACAGTCCCTAATGAAGTAAACTTGTGACCATCAAAAATCCTTTATCGCCTGTAACTCCGTGATAACAGGGCCGTAACAGGAAGGCATTTGGCTGAGCAACGGAGGTTAATACTCTATATTTTGTCCAAATGATATCTGTCTATCATCGTTGCACTTTCGGAGAAAACCAGAATGTTTAATTTGTCCCTCGTCTCACGGCTAAAAGCGGGATTCACTACTGATTAACCAAATATTTCTTTATTAGGGCAGGGCAGGCATATTTCTGGCTATTACATTATTTCTAAACCAGTCTGCTAAAGTCTGCAGTGAAGAGTCTGTGTAGGGTTTTCCAGGCTCCATTTCTTTTTACGAGACACCCTGCTCACTTGAGCCATCTACCAGTTGTTTGGGTTGTTGCAGCGTCTCACTGGAAAAATACAAATTAAAGTCACGATGATACAGCGTGATCCCATAGCCCAAGGACCGCGAAAGTGAAGCTGGCCAAGTCGAAGCACTGCCCACTGTACATCTTGGGAGGAATGAATAAATTATTTTTTATTCAGTACATTTTGTCCCTTTCACAGTTTTTTTCTGATAGGCCTACCAGAAAAATGAGAAAGTAATGGAACAAACATAGCAAAAATGCTCATTTTGAGAACTAGATTTTGCATTTTGTTGTTGTCTAGTGTGTAATGATTGATTAAAGACTGATTTTTAATTGGCAACAAGTTGTAGTGTTTGAAGGCAAGATTTGCTTTTGCTGCATATTTTTAAGTGTTTTGAGAGAGTAACAGCCTTTTGCAAGCAAAATGTGTCATTTTGTCCAGAGTGCTTTTGTTCAGACACGGGTGTTAACTGTTTTGAGAGTGTGATTTCAGAGTTGACACAGGTATCAAAACGATCGAGAAAAACTGTAATCACAAAAAAAATCATGTGTGTAAATGGTCTGGCAGCTTAGCTTAACATCATCATAACACCAGCTACTCACAGCTATTGAATGAGATGTACAGGTGTTTGGTGGGAAAGCAATACTCACAAGCAGAAGTCACAAGGCTACCTAAATAACACCTATATAGATCCGTCTAGGCATGTCCAGTATAAACAGAACTTATAATGTGTGCCCTTGGGAGACATGCACAGCAATACAAGCATGCACGCGCACACACACACACGCACACACACACACAGCTTTTGGGCTGGAGATGTGCTGACCCAGTTCTGGGAGTGAAAGTGGTTCACTTTGTGGTCGTCCATCAGGGGATAGGAGAGGAGTGGAGTCAGACAGGACAGAGAGCAGCAGGACGCCTCCCCCATGTTTGTTTGCCCTCCCAGATATGGCCATTCATAGCAGGGAGGCTTCCTGACATCCTCTGCTATCATTGAATGTGTGTGCATGTGAGTGTGTGTGTACTGTACAGTATGTGTAAGTGTATTTCTGTAAGACAGAGAAAGAAAAAAAGGTGTGATGTGTATGTGTATGGAAGTGTGAGAGAGGAATGTGTGTGTGTGTGTGTGTGTGTGTGTGTGTCTGTGTGTGTGTGTGTGTGTGTGTGTGTGTGTGTGTGTGTGTGTGTGTCTGTGTGTGTCTATGTGTGTGTGTCTGTGTGTGTGTGTGTGTGTGTCTGTGTGTGTGCGTTTATCTTTGTGACAGAGTGAGTGATGCGGGTGTTTACCTGTGGGGCTTTGAGCCTGTGAACCTTTTATCTATTCGAGTAAAACATCAATATTAGAAAAGTTGATTTTTTTTTTTTTTTTACCATTTGGCCAGGGACAAATGAGCTTTTTTGACCTGCAACACGACGATCACGGCGAACAGAGCTGAGCTAGTTGTAGAGGGAAAGGATGAAAATACAACTGAAATCTCATCATCAAAACAAATTATTCCGGTCCGTTCCTATGAGCCTCATATGTGATTGTGCATCATTAGACAGGCATAAGTAGGTCAATAGATGCACATATGCAATATTACTTGGAGAAGGACAGTTTAATAACATTAACAGTAATATAGACTACATGTGACAACTAGACAGCTGTTTCATCCTGCATTGGGTCTAAGGCAGCGGTTCCCAAACTTTTTTTCCCCACGGACCACCTTTTAGATCCTGACTCGGCTCGCGTACCCCCACCATCCGAAAAGTAACACATTCTATTTCACGCATTCCTGGCATCATGTTTAATTAGCCGCCCTACATGATAACAAATAACAAAATCAGTCTATGAGCTGTCACGCTAAGAAAACAGAGATCAGTACCTGTCTCCTGCTCTGTTTCTCTCGCTTCTATTCTTCGATCCCTTTAATTGGTCCTTTTGGACAGTGTCCCTGTTTTTAGCCAGTTTTCCATGTTTGCGTAGTCTTCTACATAGCCTATACTTCCACAAAACTAACGTGCCAGATATTCTGGCTGCCCGCAGGAAATCACATGCATTGTGGGTAGCTTATTTTTTTAATGAAAACATAGCCTGCTATAGAGTTAACAAATGATTCCCTTTAATTTCACGTTTCCATATCATTTTGACCCGATTCAAAATTATTTATTATTTATGAATTCATTCGATTATTAATTAATTAATCATTTTTAATACCTTTCCGACATTGCCCTTTTCATCTTGCTTACCCCCTAGTGGCAGCTCGCGTACCACAGTTTGGGAATCCCAGGTCTAAGGTATTTATTAAACTGAACTGGGTCAGGGCACTGAAGTAATCATGGACTTTGAACACAATATTCTTTCCATCCTTTCCTGGACCTTGGGCTGTCTCGCAAGAGCACAAGCACGTACAGCATGAACGGCATGAACTAAAGCCATTCAGCTTTGCTCAATTGAAACAGGAGCATGAGCACATGTTCTGCTCTGCCACTACTCGTGACTTTGAACAGGCCGTCTACTTCATGGCAACTATGGTATATAAGGTATGAGCTACACCAGGCGCGTAACGGCTCCTACACACAGTTGCGTTCCGTCAACGCATGCCAGTGGGTGTTCCCGACGGTAGCTATGCAAATGACTTGAAGTATAACCGTAATTTTATTGGTTGGTGCTGTCAGTCGATTGGCTTGATTGGCCGGTGCCGTCTGTCGGTGCAGCAACAGCTGAACTTCTCAACGCGAGCGGCGGGAGAAACGCGATGCAACGGACCCACAATTCAGTTCGGCAACGGATCACGTGAGCCCATGTAAAGTGAATGGGATGCGTCTCCAGCAACGCAACGCACGCAGCTGTGTGTAGGAGCCGTAAGTGAAGCGTTCCGTTCGCGACGCGTAAAATCTATTTTAGATGAATGGTCTATTTTTTTCGAACGTATGCCCCACTGTCATGTCTGGTGTAGCTACTTCCATTGATTATAATGGAAGCTAATTGTTGCAGCAGACGCAACGCGAACGGAACGCTTCAGTTACGCGCCTGGTGTAGCTCAGCCCTAACCCTAAAAAAAATGTTATCGCCACGACAGAGAAGAAATGCATGTATTATGCATGCAAGCATGGTGTTTGAGTAGCACTAATAACCATAGATGTTAGAAGGTCATCCCATTCAGTAGACGAGATAATTTCTTGCCACCATTGCACTAATTGAAGGGTTAACCTCAGACACAGTAGCACTTGAGAATAGCGTGGGCTAGACAGGGCGCTTTCTCTGCTGGAAGGTCATGCCGAGGCTGTCCAATCAGCCCTCGATTAGGCTAGAATAATGTCAAAACACCAGCGAACTTCTATTTGCATCTGCCTAATTTCCCCACTCTATCATGCATTCAGTTGGCATGGACTCTGACAAGAGAGAAAGAGAGAGAGAGAAAGACGGAGAGAGAGAGAGAAAGAGAGAGAGCAAGATGACAGCTCATTTCCAGTCAGTAAGGCAGCGTGGATGAAACAGACTCGTCCCTTTCAACACAGCTTTTCATATACACGTGTATGTGTGGGAGGTCTGGCTAGCTGCTGGAGATCATCGACATCATGCCAGCTCAAACTGACCCCAACAAATAAGTGCGGAAGACATCATTCTATTTTTAGAGGTTTTTAGATAAGGAAGGCACTTTGTCATGCCCAAACCAAATTTGACAATGGATCACTCCAATAGGGGGGTGTCATTTGCAGTTGAGGTCAAAACTAATCGAAAGTCATTTTTACTGGGGGCAGTTTTCCATGTGTGTGTGTGAAATACTGCCGATTCAACTAGGTCAAGCCCTGGCCACTCACCCTTATCGCTATGGAGACATGCACCAGTGAGCACACTGGACTGAGTGAAATATGAAGACCCCTAGCCCATGCATACAGGCCCCATACCGTGTGTTTAAAAAAAGGTCCATGAGGAGGCTATCAGTAATTGTTGGCAGACAGGAACACTTGCCCCACTCTGCATATTAACAGTGTGACAGCCATTCGCAACCCAGTTGCAGGTCGCTGGTGCTGTTCCCTGCACATACAAGTCATGAAAGTGTAAAACATTCACAACATTGACAGATCCAAATACCAATAACTGGAGGTTTTTGTCACTGTGCACTGTTCTAAATGTCATATACCATCTTGCACCATCCACTGCTTGGCTCTCTGTCACAGATATGCAGAGATATGTCTCATATTGCAAAGGCATCCACACTGAAAAATGCACTTTCATTTAACAAAGGCATGATATCCCCCAGTCCCGCTAAACCTTGGGATGCCTCTGAGATGAGCCTGATTAGAGAGCACTTAGACTGCAGAATGACACAGGCGAACAGGACACGACACTAATTACAGTACCACTGAACTCAAGAGTGAAGTGTCTGCCCCCTCCATCTCACACGCCTAGAGGAATTTTTGGGATCTCACCAGCAGAGGGGGTTGGTGGGGCTCAGACAGGGAGAGGCAAATCGGCCTGCTAATGATCCACAGCTCCATCTCTCATGCTAATCGTCTGATTATGTTTACAACAAGGACAAACACAGGGGATATATGAGAGATAAATGACAACACTGCACTGGAGAGCTGACTGCCTCCATTCAGAAGGTTATTCACTGCTACCATCCATTCACGCCTCAGTGGAGGCAAGAGGGCGATTGTAGACCACTGCATCTATATATGTGTGAGTGTGTGTGTGTGTGTGTGTGTGTGTGTGTGTGTGTGTGTGTGTGTGTGTCTGTAAGAGTGGGGTGCAGAAGTAGCATACCACTGAGGTTCTAATCCATTTACATTGTGTGTCTAAAATCATGCAAATCAATCTACCTCAATTTTTCTAATTTTGTTTTCTGTGATTTTGCTGATTTTAGCATCAATTATTCAGGTTATACTGTATATCAAATCCAAAGATTGTCCTGAGTAAGGCAGACATTTACAATAGCAGGTGCAATCTGAATGCCATTGTTCTAAAATACTACTAGCCTAGTATAACATTAAAAACATGTCAGCATGGTAGACCTGAAAGAGCTGCACTCACAAACTGTTCAAAGGCATCATCCAAGACTGCTGAGACCTTGAATTTCCCCTGGGGATCAATAAAGTATCTATCTATCTATCTATCTATCTATCTAAGACTAACATGGAAAGGTATGACGGTAAGGATGATCAGCAGAGTCAAGTAGCAATTAAGCTCAAAGACGCAACTGCAAAGAGACCTTCGAAAACCCTACCCTGTCTGATGGAACGCATGATTCACATATTACCTTAACAAGCAACCTTCTGTCAAGTGTCAGACATGAACCACTCCACCCCATGGGCAGTGAAAACCATCTTCTTTTTCACTATTACACAAAGAGAGCTGACAGCAGAGTCTCAAGGCTTCTCGAGGAGAAGAGACTTGTGGTTCTTGGTGTATAATAAGATTTGAAAGCGCTGATGCACATTAAATGGCTAACATCAGTCACCACCAGCCAGCTCAGCGCAGGGTTTACATGGGACCTGTCAGTGTCTATCAAGGACATGGATATAAGTCAGTGGCTCGCGGCTTTCGAAAATGCATGTCTAAAAACTCAGTGCGGGTATGTGTGCGCGCGGGTTTTACTCCATCTGTTATCATAAGAATACCTGGCAGAGCGGCAAGAAATATGTAAGCACGTACCACTTCTAAGGTCTATTACTCCCGACACTGAAAAAGCCATTGCTGAGATTGATCTGCCTCGACAATGCACTCTATCGCAATGTGGTAACAAGGTAGGGCACTAATCGGTGAAGTGTGAGGTGTTACGCAGCTTTTATTTTCCACATCTATCACTGTCACAGTACTGGACTGCAAGCCATGTCATAGAAATTCAGAATACATCTAATGATAACATTATCTGTGTCTTAAGTGTGTGCTGAAGGCCTTAAGTATTTGATCTATTTGTGTTGTTTTTGTCCTTCACAGTTTGTTTTTACAAGAGAGGTTTGTTTTGAAAGATTACAAGGTTACTCTTACTACACTATGTAATGCTTGACCATAGGGATAGGAATCTAATAAAAGCATGTAATCTTTGACATTGACACATTTGATGGTTATTGGAGAATGGGATGAGCAACTAGTTGCACCACATAGTGATAGGCCTATAAAATATGAATAACTAGTATAAATGTGAAATACTATTATAACAATGTTGTAGTTGTTTATACAACGTACTTGTCTCCTCCAGATTCCAGTAAAATTACTTTGTTTTCCTGATATTGAAATAGACAGCATATGGTGCATGACCACTGTACTGTAACTAAGCCTGCCTCGTTACACTGCTAAAAAGAGAGGCAAGATTTCTTATCATTATGAACTTGAAAGTCAAAACACAAAAACAACTGCAGACAACAACTTTGAAGCGAAGTTCTGTTCAGTGATTGTGCTATCAGTGGTCCCTGAACTGACAGATCTTTCATTAACATTCTCTATGTAAAAAAATGGCTTCCTAGTTGTCAGGCTGTGCAGAAGATAATTGGTTTTTATGGATTGAAGCTTTAAATGTACTTATCATGAATTGGCACTGCAAAAGCAATCGCATGATGAGTAATTAGACACAATGTCTAGCATTCCATATCTCGCTAAACCAAGGTCTGATTAAGATTTGATACATTTGAACATAAACCATCTTCATATGTTTGAGTTTGGTGAGACTTTCTAATATTGTAGGATACAAACATAAAGGATACTAACACACTATTTTAGAGCTAGCAGAACAAAGTCAAGTGAAATGATGGGGAGATAATGCTGCTGTTAAATCAACCCTATTATCTCTTCATTGCTCTGGTGAAAGGATATCACAAATCAGCAAATGTCATTTCGGATGTATTTTAACCAGTATCATCATACAGAGAGCATGGTGAAAGCATGGGAGAAGCAGAATGGCTTACATGGCAAAAATGTTGAGCAAACACATTAAACATTATTGCACCAAATGAACAGTGTTATTACCAACTAGGGACAAGCCTGAGAATGACAAATACAGAGGGAATGAAAAGGGGGAATAATAAAGCATTGGAACTCGCTTGATTCCATAAAAAAGAAAAAAAGAAACTCAGTGGGTCTATTTCATTACCTCTGTGTCAGTAATGTTTTCTTTTATTTGAGGGGTTTCATTTTACAGCTCACTAGCATCAGCACTTCTTCTCACCCCCACCAACTTACAGTTCTCTCCAGCTGCAATACACACCCAGGGATGGCTGTTGAGCTTTGTTTAGCAGGTCAACTGCAGATGACTTTTTTTTTTGTCCATGTGGCATTGGCCACCCCCAACTGCATTTGATTTGCTCTCGACAACATCAAAGAAATTGAAGGGCTGATCTAGTGTTCGTCTGTTTTTTGAGGTGATTGATGAAATGTTATAAAAGTCGATGCCAGTCAACATCAAAGCAGGAAGAGAAGGAAAGAGTCTAGAAAATAATACAAACGCACACACACACACCTAAAGTAAATAAAGTTTCACGCAGGGACTCCAATTGTACTAATTAATCCTCCGCCCTTATCCCATCAAATTTTTTTGCAAACCCAAGCAGAACAAAAAAAAAAGAGGACTGGATTGAGGATTGACAGTCAAGGCTAATTGAGCCCAATGAAGGCAGTGAGAGGTTTTCTTTCAAGCGGCACCTGAGCCCATAGTGACTCTTCCTGAGCCTTCTGCTTGCCCTTTTTCACCAGCTCGACCACCGGAGCACACAGCCTGGCGCCCAGGACCATCAGCAGAATCTATCATGTGGACAGAATTGCTGAGTGGCTATTACTCCTCCGCAGCCTCCATAAAACCAGGCAATTAAACGCTATTGGCCCATTCCGCTCTGCCTTAAACCTGAAAGCCCTGGTCACTGGCTGAGGATGGAGATGGAAAATTAAGGACTGACAGTTAGTGTGAAATTGCATCTGATGAAGAGGACCCTTTTGTCACAGGCCTGAAACACTACTTTATCTCCTCGGGAAATGACGACAGCCACTCTCACTTCTATACTCAAAGCCAGAGGGTCATCGTAAGGTCTATCAAGGTTCCAAAAAGTTTGTCTCATATGAGAGTGATTCTACATTCAACCACTTCTCCATATGTTACACCAACTAATCCAATGGATTAATTGTGTGCTTAAATATCTCCACAACTCCTCTTTAGACTGCAGATCACTAGAGATCACTATGTATAGTGCGATGATTTTTAATCCAAAGTAAGTAATATGGCTGTGGTCTCCATATCCACTTGTCTCAGGTCAGCGCGAGGTGCTGAGCTGCAGCTGGTGATCTCTTATGTATTTATTTATCACGCCCTCGCCGAGTTTGAACATTTCCATTTTATACCTCAGTGGATTTTACAATCACTTCAGAGGCTCCATACATGGCCCGGGAGCCGCCTCTAAAGTCTCCTTACAGCCAATTTGCTCCTGATCGAAAGGGTGCCCCAAATAGAGGACACATTAAATATTTATGGAACAATGAAATGAGGTGGGAAGCAGTTGCTTGAAGCAAAGGAAGATAACAAGGCAGCAAGTCTTAATTAGGTGGCTTAATAGCGCCATTGTCCTTTTTTGTTCCACTGTATGCCTTTTTTGTTTACCCAAAATAAACAACTCCAGTCTGCGATCATGCATTTCAACTGAATGAAATGACTGATTTTTAATAACGTTTTTTTTTTTTTTTGCCTCAGCGATATTTACATCACAACATAAACCTGTCAATGTGTCTATCTCTTCTGCCTTGCTTCTACAATATACTACAATGGCTAGTTAGTATTTGTTAACTGATATTTTCATATCTTCGCTAGATAGTGGCACAAGGCATATTTCCCACAGGATGAAAGCAAAGGAGCCCTGCTCCACCGTTCTGCTCTGGTCAGCCTGGGAAACATTGCCAACTCTGCAGTCGATTTCTCTCCTGTCAGATTGCAAAAAAGGGCCCATTCATTAAAGCCTGCCTCCTTCGCAGTCACCTAAAAATAACGCCCTCCCCCAATCAAGTCATATGTAGGTACACAGACCGCGGCAGAGCCTAGCATGCCTGCAGCTCTGGCAAGCATGGCGAATGCCACAGCGTCTCATTAGGTGAGCAAATCAGATTATGTTCTATCTGAGAGACTGTTGGAAGGGACCAGAGCTATAACTCGCCGATGCAGAATTCTGCTGGTAGTAGTATGCTGAACGGGAATCAGAGAGAGGCTCGTAAATAATTCAGTATGGTTTGCCATAAGACCAGGGACCCCAGCCATCAGCAGGTTAATCTGTGTGCACTCTGTGGAACCTGGAGATTTCCACTGTTACTTATCCTGATTAAAGACCTCAGGCTGGTGCACAAGCCATCTCAAACCCCATAACTGGGAATAGTGCAAGTGCAGGCTGACACTGTTTGACTACTGCATAATATGAGTAGAGACACAATCAATATGATGGGAGAAGGGTTTTTCTATTCCCTGTTTGTCCATAGACACACCTCATGGATTGTACATGACTTCTACAGCTCTGTATGTTCTTAAAAAGGTCACTGTCCGGTAAATTTGTTGGTAAAATATGAGATATATCCAATATTTAGGTCATATAGGTATGTCGATAAAATGTGAGCTGTATCCAATCAGTCCACACAAAATTCATCAATGTTTGTGAGTAATGTATGCAATTGATTTAGATGTTGCAATTTTTAGGGTCTTCAGCTACTTTTATCTCTTCCCTGCAGTATGAGGCGGTCACTATTTTGGTATAATTCAAGTCTTAAGATCCTAACAGTACAGCAACCATTACGCAATTGCTTTTCAAACAGTCAATGTGTCGATAGAAATGAATGCCAATTTATCAGTCCTAGTGCTCGACCTTCATTCTCTGGGTTGGTCCATTGACCCAGTAGTTTCAGACCGCTGATGCATGCTACCTTTGAATGAAGCCTTCGGTCCTCTAGTCTCTGGTGGCTGACCTCCTCTGCTGCCCACCAGCAGAACCGCATCGATCCCACAGTGTTTGTCTCTGCCTCTGCATATTCTTACTCTTGGTCAATCTGTTTCCAATGGTCATGCCCCTGCCCTCTCTGGCATGGCGTGGTCTCAACCCTGGAGTCCAGCTGAGGCGCACCCTCACACGGCTCCCCATCTATCTCACAAGTCACCATTTTAGCATTTAATCGCTGGTACTCCACCCCTCTATCTCACAAGTCACCATTTTAGCATTTAATCGCTGGTACTCCACCCCTCTATCTCAAGTCACCATTTTAGCATTTAATCGCACCCACCCTCTATCTTCACCATTTTAGCATTTAATCGCTGGTCCACCTCTATCTCACAAGTCACCATTTTAGCAATTTACCTCTATCTCACAAGTCACCATTTTAGCATTTAATCACCACATTTCTACAAGTCACCATTTTAGCATTTAATCGCCGGTACTCCACCCCTCTATCTCACAAGTCACCATTTTAGCATTTAATCGCTGGTACTCCACCCCTCTATCTCACAAGTCACCATTTTAGCATTTAATCGCCGGTACTCCACCCCTCTATCTCACAAGTCACCATTTTAGCATTTAATCGCCGGTACTCCACCCCTCTATCTCACAAAGTCACCATTTTAGCATTTAATGTGCTTCCACCCTCTATCTCACAAGTCACCATTTTAGCATTTAATCGCTGGTACTCCACCCCTCTATCTCACAAGTCACCATTTTAGCATTTAATCGCTGGTACTCCACCCCTCTATCTCACAAGTCACCATTTTAGCATTTAATCGCTGGTACTCCACCCCTCTATCTCACAAGTCACCATTTTAGCATTTTCTTCTCCTTTCCACCGCTTGTCTAGGTGTAGTTTGCGGACGGGAGGAAGTTCCTGTGATCAGGCCTGATAAAAACAAACACTTCGCCAATACGGGCTGCCACAGGGATGGGCACGTAGGCACATTGTTTTCCCTGCGGATCGATGGCCCGGCAGCCTGCGCCCAGGGAGTCTGTACCGACATATCGGCGTGTCCACCTTCGAGGACCGTGGCATTCAGACACAAAAAGCCCAAACCCAAACCTTTTGTTTAAACACCCCTTCAAAAAAAATCAATGAGATCTCAGAGTGCTCAATGAATGGCAGCTATTAGAGGTAATTACAAAAGGTAACTAGACTGCAGTCTTCCCTTTCTCAAGGCTCCTGAGCAGTTCAACTAGGAAAAAGGATTAGACATGCAAAGGATAATAAGAATGCAACCAGCAAAACAATGGGGAAAATAGGGATCGTTGTTTAATGCTGCTGTTTCAAACTTCATTAGATTGAAATGCATCTTTGACCATGGGTTTTTGACAGCATTGACTCAGCATTCTGTATTTCAATGGATACTTGGAATGAAATAAAACGGTCTCTTTTAATGGCCTCTGGCTACAGTTCCTCCTCTTGGCAATAATCTATCAGACACAGCCGTGATGACACTGGCAAACGTGTCTATTCTATGAATACAATTTTAATGGTTCATTCCCTTTACTTCCAATACTGTACATCTCTCAAACACAAGTTAAACTATAACATGCAGTTGTGTAGACATTACCACAGCAGAGCGTAGAAACAAGCTGTGGACAAACTGACCTGCAAGCTTAAATATGAGAGGTGCTTATTGATTGTGAAATCAAGACTCCCAAGTGCACAGGGGGTCGATGCTGAATCAACACATTCATTTGTTTGTTTACACACAAGGCAGCACAAACACAAGCATCAGCAACAACAACAGCAAGGTTTCATCGCACAAATTACGGACTGAGGTTTCTGGCTGAAGTGATTATGAAACTGCCAGTAGTAGCCTAACTGATTGTGTCACCAATGTGGCCCACCTCCATGTCATGTGAAGTATAAGTATAATTATATATACTCTTTTGATCCTGTGAGGGAAATTTGGTCTCTGCATTCATCCCAATCCATGAATTAGTGAAACACACACAGCACACAGTGAACACACAGTGAGGAGAAGCACACACTAATCCCGACGCAGTGAGCTGCCTGCAACAACAGCGGCGCTCGGGGAGCAGTGAGGGGTTAGGTGCCTTGCTCAAGGGCACTTCAGCCGTTCCTACTGGTCGGGGTTCGAACCGGCAACCCTCTGGTTACAAGTACGAAGTGCTAACCAGTTGGCCACGGCTGCCCCCAGCCTATGTCTGCCAGCCGAGGTTTATCATGGAACTGGAGGAAATGCAGCATGATTCACATGAACTTACTGCACAGACATTTCCAAATACAGGACCACAAAAAAGCATGTGTGTATTAAAGATGTAGCCTGTGAATTGGGTTTTGGTTTGACAAAAAAGTTGTTGATATTGTCGCTCAACAGTCAATCAAATCACAGCCTTCCCTTCCACACTCCTGAAGAATGTGTGTTTACTGGCAGAGAGAACATATGATTTGGTCCGAGCAACTATGTTTGTGTTTTTTTGCCAGAACTGTGTACAGACATCAGAGGGTTTTTTTAACCACAAACATGACAGCTGCATGAAGGGCAAATCACTCAATTTGATAAAAAGGTCTATGAGATTAAAGAAAGGGGAATCACCCCAAAATGAGCAGATTCATTAAGAACATCCAATGAGACCAATACATCATCTTACTCAATTACAAAGAGCCACTGTATATTTTTTGCAGCTGTGCAATTGTGGTTGTACATGAAAAGATATGTTAGATGAATTGGAAATGGGACGACATGACTGGTTAGTAACGAACAACACGGTGAAATAATCATGGTCGGTTGATTTCCCGTGGTGGAGCAAATCCGTGATCCTGGCATTGCTATGCACAGACATCATCCTGGTGATTAGAGGAATGTGCGTTGGACGGACTTTAGCTATGCAAGGAGGTGATATTTAATTCATTGCACGCAATCTGTCCAATGTCTCCCGCTCCATAATCATGCCCGTGGCAGAAGAACAACCAGGCCTGGTGATTGAATGGCCAAGATTACTCCATGCCAAGACTCACTTTCTAATGCCATGAATAATGATTGCCATAAGTACTGTACAAACTACAGAGACTACAGAGACATCCCTCTGATGGATATGTCAAAATATAAAATCCAGATTTTTGTGCTAAATCTTTTATTCTTCTTTCTGATTTTGAATCATTATGTTTCCATGCAATATCTAAAATAAGAAACTGATCTGAATAAGAAACTGTTCTGTTGTGATCTGGTTATGAATCGATGATATAGATAAAAAGCATAATAAAACACTTAGTGTGTGTGTACTGTATGCGTGTGTTTGTGTGTGTGTGTGTGTGGGTTGTGGTAGGTGCATGGGTAGTTAGATGTGTTTGTACTAAGTGTAAAATGTGCATATTATAAAATGAAACACCATTGACAGTTCCCTGGATCCACTATGAGCAGGTGTTACTCTCCATTTTCCAATTACTTCAAATTTACACGCAAAGCAAGGCATGGAATGTATAAAGCATCTCATTCTAATTTGGCTGGGATGGTGGGGGTTAATCAGCCTCTAATTAAACAATGGAGAGAAGAATATGCAAGAGCACTCAAGGGGCCAATCGATTCGTTAAATTAGTCAACTCCTGAGAACGCTGTTCTACATTTTAGTGCTGTTTTGGTCTACATCATGAGACTTTCAGTCACTGGATTTACGGTACACGGAAAATGCATTATATTCAGAAGTGAAATTGTGGACATGCTGGAGCTGGAGTTACCCACATGATGTCCATTGTATCTATTAAACACTTGCCATTCGCTCATTGTGTACAAGTGGTGTGTACTCATACTCATTTGACAGTGTCAATGTCAACAAAGCCTTTGGCACAAGTGTTGTGCTGGAGACACTCCTGATAACCAGGGTTGGAGTCAGGTCAATCCCAATGTCAGGCAAGTTGGGTATTTTTAGCGAATCGATTCGCCTTCTAAATAGTAGCTTTGTCTCAGGGAGCGAGTGTTCTCTGTGCCTGCATCAATGGCAATAGATTCGTAGGCATCAGGATGACTCCCATTATCTCGGCAGGAATGAGTGATTTTGCAGTCACTTTGATGATCGTGTGCTATTCTCTTCTGAGATGCATAGTGGAGGAGTGCGGGAGTGAGCAAGGGCCCTGTGCTATTCACATGGGATCAAATAGCATGATAGGGCTTAGGGAATAGCTTCTGCACTTTATGAGGACCCTCACCTTGTCTAGCGTAATTGTAGATGTTTCAATAGTATCTTTCCTCCTTGTGAGACACGTGGCATGTGGGGAGGGGATGTATTGTTTGCTGTTTTATAGGTAAATAAATCTTTTATTCAAGTGGAAAAGTGACCTTGCAGACTGAGCAGGAAGTGAAATATATCACCACACTTACAGGTTTACTGAATATGACCCCTGCAAATGTAATGAATTCTGTGTGTGTGTGTGTGTGTGTGTGTGTGTGTGTGTGTGTGTGTGTGTGTGTGTGTGTGTGTGCTTGTGTGTGTAGGCCTACGCGTGTGTTTAAATCCGAGAGTGGGAGCAGGAGATTTACAGCAAGAGAAAAATATGCAGTGACAAGGTATTCTGACCCTAAGAGCATGTTAAAGTACTCTTGAGTACTGGTATAACAGAGGAGAGATAAGTGCTGTGGCATGTTGCTTTCTGAATAAAGCTGCACCGTCTTTATAGTTGTTCTAAATACATGTAAATAGCATTGCAATCATGATCTTGACAACTTTTTAGTCTTTTCTTATTTTCAATTCAAGTTGCAGTCTAGCCATAAACCATAAAAAAAATATTTTAGCTGTGACAGAATCATAAACAAAAAATAATTAATATGCAGAAGTATTACAAACTGATCAGATAGAACAATCAAAGAATAATTTGTAATCAGCACATTAACCTCAATATTTTAAAAAATCTGATAAAACAGAACGGAACTGACACAGTTTGTTCCACTAAGAGACTGTTTACAACTGACTGAGGAAATAGAAATAACGGTAACACTTTACTTGACGGGTGAGTTCATAACACATTCATAGCAGCTGTCATAAACTGCATATAAAGCATTCATGACTGTTTCATGAGACATGACTCAACATTCATACCAAACCTTTCATGAATGTGGAAGACAGAACGACAAAAATGTGTCAAAATAAAATCCAACAATTGCAAAGCAGCATTGCCGTTTTTGTTCCAAACCTCTTACCTGATCACGTCACATCTGAGTCAATGGGCTACTCCAGTGCCAAAAAGACAGAACATGGTCAAGCAAATCATTTTTGTTTCATAAAAATGTATTTGTTTTATGATACCTTTGCAGATGATTTCTCATCTTTTGCTACTGGGAATGTCAAACCGTTCCAGGTTACACAAATACGGGTCAGCTGAATGTAGGCTAGTTTACCTCCCAGTGTTAAATTCAGTGTTTATGAATACTTCACAACTTGTATAGTAAAGTGACATTCAATGTAGACTTCATAAGATATTCATGAAATATTTACAAAGGCTGGAGAGAAAAACGGCAATGCTGCTTTGCAATTGTTGGACTTTTATTTTGACAAGTTTGACAAGTTCATCGTTCTGTCTTCCACATTAATAAAAGGTTTGGTATGCATGTTGAGTCATGTCTCATGAAACAGTCATGAATGCTTTATGTGCAGTTTATGATAGCTGCTATGAATGTGTTATGAACTCACCCATCAAGTAAAGTGTTACCAAAACTAGATGTACCGCAGAGCGGTACAAAATATGACCGCCGCCCAGTCCAGCACATGTTTTCCACAAAAATAAGTCACGCTGAAAGGCATATATGATTCTAACTGTCTCACTGAATTGCATTATGCACACTCAATTCTCACTGGTATCTGCTAGACAACAAGTACCAAAACATGATTAGTTCATAGTTTTCACATGTAAAATACATTTTATATAACCCCACCCCCATCTTGCCTGTTCATAATTCTTGATTCTCAAGAGAAATTCTTGAATTGTGTGCATGTTTATGTTTATGTTTATGTGTGTGTGGGTGGGTGGGTGGGTGTGTGTGTGTGCATGTGCTTGTGTGTTTGCCTGTTTATGTGCCTGTGTGTGTGCATGTGCATGCATGCGTATATATATGTCTACTGTGTGAGTATGTGTCATACGCAACAACAAACATACGCAAAAAATTGGTCATCCTATACAGTAGGCCCTACGGTTCTCAAGATATTCACAGAAAACTGTGTCTGCCCTACCCTCCTTTCGGGGGGTCCAGTCCAGCGGGGGGGCTACAGATCAAAACGAAAAACGATGGTTCCATGCTATCCATGTGGGGTTACATGCCCACCAAGTTTCGTGTACCCCGGTCTTACAGTGTCCCGGGAATCCTTGACGGAATTTTTTTTTTAAATCTGACTAAACCTATATGACCGCCGCTTCGCTGCGCGGCGGTCATAGAAACTAATGGCATTGGATAGATAGCCTATGTAAGGCATGAGGAGTGTGACATCATGGGGATTTGTCTGAGTAATGAATTCCTGTTCATCTGTGAACATCCATGAGATGAAGAACCTGCACCACTCTTGTACGTGTATGATAGCATGACCAACCTGTGTTACAACACAGATGTACTGGTATAAAAATGCTAATTAAAATGCAAATTAAAGCATTACAGTATTTCAACTAGGAATATGTCACAAACTACACACACAAACAACATGCACAAACTACATACACAAACAACATACACAAACTAATTATTCAAATACCTTGAGATAATAATATTCTGAGGACTTATTCCATCATGTTCTTTTCTTTTTCTCCTGTAATGGCTTGTGTATGTACAGTAACATTGGTTATATAATCCCATTGTTACTAAGTGAGACATTAAATACAGAGTGGCACAACAACATGTAACAAAAGCTCTGTCTCCTTTGTTGTCCTACCTAAAACCACCTGAAAAACCCTCCTTAATATATTTAACTTAATGTAGTATGATAGGCATTTCATTACATTACATTACATTACATTACATTTGGCTGACGCTTTTTAACCAAAGCCTCATTTGTCTTCAAAGAAGAAACATCACCCCAACAGCAGAGGGTGGTATAGATAGGTTTAGCTCCCTTCTATTCCCTTTAACTAACCAGCACACTATAATGTAGTTAATCCCCTGTGGTGACAAAAGTGTCTTTTACTTTATTTTGCAATCTCTTACAAGTGTACATCACTGCCTCTCTCACAAAATGCAAGCAAATGTGTTCCTTGTGTAATCCTTCCGTGCTAAAATGCATTCTTTTCTCCTACATAACAACATCTACGGTGCCATATGGCACCCTCAAGAACCTCAAGAAGATTTTATGACACTGTTTTCTTCCAAAACTGGCATTCTTGCTAAAATACACACATAGCTTGACAAGAGCACCATACGTTGAAGCACTTCTCCAAAAACAAAACCACCATATTAAACCTTGCCTATACCCATTGGATTAGATTTAGGTTTTCAACTCAATTAAGTATCTAGTCATTCCCATCTATATGCCAAATGCATTCCCCTGAAATGTATTTACATTCAACACATTTATTACAGCTGCTGTAGGAAAAGAAAACTGTTGGAAAATGAATATCACGCGATAATTAAAAAATTCTATGGCTGACAGACAGCCCCAACCTGGGGACACAATTGGCTTAACAGCAGCCTGTTCCTCAGCAGGGGGAGAAGAATAATATGATTATCCTCCCCAAGAATCAATTTAGCTCTCTTTCCTGGGACATGGCTCCCACAAGGAAAGAGCATCCTGATTGTGCAGAGTCCTTGACATCGCTGGAAAACAAAAGCCGCGAGCATTTTCTGAAGGTCCCTCTTTCATGTCCCCTAGATTTACTAGAGAGGGCATGGGAGAGGCTGCGGTCACAACCTTGCTCCTGTGACATAATGGCACCCTTAAAAACCTGTACTACTACAGCTGTCACTCTCCTGTCCCCTTGCACTGTTTCAGGCTCATGAGAGAGAGAGAGAGAGAGAGAGAGAGAGAGAGAGAGAGAGAGAGAGAGACAGAAACAGCCTTATTAAGAACAACACATCAGTAGGCCACTGGTGGAGGAGGTATGACTGTCAATCTAAACACAGAGGGTTGGGAAGCACAGCGATTTCCCGAGGGAGCCTCCTACATGCTTTTCCAAATCTGGGGCACATGCTGCCACTGAGACCTATAGGATTAAAGCTGCTGTGTCCAGGACTGTTTTGCAAAAACCAAAAACAGAGAGGTTTATCACCTCTTGAATAATATTTGATCTATTTAAAAATAAACATACTCAAACAAACAAATAGAATCTGAACTCAAACTTTTGACTGCGTGATTAGAATGACTTCAGGAGTATTCGTTATTCTCCCCTTGCACTCTTTGGTCTGTCTCCTAATTTTAAGCGGCCAGCTTGTTTTTCCATTTGTATTTGTGATGGTTGGGGATTGTGAATTGATGGGTAGGGTGGAGGAATATTGTTGAAAATAAAAATGCTTGTTGCATGAGTGCATTTCCGTGACCACAGACAATTTCTAAAGGATGTCATTTCTATCTGACTTGCAATGTAAACCCCAGGTTTGTCTTATTTATTTTGGCTGACATATCTGGTGGCCTCCCCGAACCTCGTGACATGAAATAAATAGGCTGATAATGAGTGTGTCCGATGCGTATTCACAGCCTGTGGTGCTGGCGGGGTGAGAGTGGAGTGGAGGATACAAAGGGATTAGAGCGGAGAACGAGTGTGCCACGCTTCTAAAATCGCTAATGAAAGGAGATGTGCATCTCTCCATTTCTCACTTCTCACTTCCATTACCTCCCCTTCCTCCTCCTGCTCCTCTTCCTCCTCCTGCCGTTCCTTTCGCACTTACGAGGGCACCCTTCTCTGTGAGCAAGATGAGGCAGCATAGCGATAAGCAGGAAACCATCACTGATTGCCCAAACCAGCTTGCTATTGTTCAAAAGTATGAAGCTGGTGCTATTCCTCCTCATTACTGAAAAGTCTCCCAGTGCCTCCTCTAATTCCACCTCCATTCCCTCGTTTTCTATTCTTTTCTTTTTTTCTGTTCTTTTTTTTGGTGCTTGTATCTGGCATTACTCATTTTTATTACCGGCACTTTGGCCTAGACCGGGATGACCTGCTGGGGGTTTTTAAAGCCTCTTTGCCAAATGTAAATGCCTTCCTCAATTATAAAAGAAAAAGTTCACTTTTTGTTCTGGTGACAGAATAGTACGCAAACTTTCTCTTCAGACTCATTTGAAACTGAATCCCACACCTAAAGTTGTAGAACTGTGACCATCTGAGGTGCTTTGCAGTAAGTTGGCATATCTGAAACAAGTACTCCCATCAATGTACTGTATGTGCTAAGAGAACTACACATCTCGTAGGTTCCAAAGTATGTAAGTATGTCACACAGACCTTGTGGCATACTGTAGTCAAGAATGAGCATCATCACTCAACTAACACAGACACAACACACAGTTATACCAAATATCATTTGTGAAGTATTACATTTCAGTTTTGTCTTCAACTCTGAAGTGAAAGTGAGCCAGTTGTCCATCTTCATTTCTTATAATGATAGCTTGAAAAATGATCAATAGAATAAATCGTTTTGTCTTTGAATGCAAATGAGAAACCTCTACATCTTTATTTACTTGCATGTACAAATGCTATCTCAGTAGTAGACTTCCACTCTGCTTTCCAGTATGTCAGCACAATCAAATCATCTATAAAAGTCAACATTGATCTCATAAAACTTCACCATTTGTCTAGTGGGGGAAATTGCTAACATTTACCCTGTGACATTTGAGAAATCAATAACCTCCCTCTTATGTCTCAAAAAGCTGAATAACAAGCTGCACATGTTGTACCACGTGCAGACTCACTCAACGGCAACTCACTGCTTTGAAGGCCTGTATAAAACTTCTCTAGCTTCCAACAAATGTGTCATAGCCTTACACAGACGTAATGGAAGCCATCTTCCGTTGTGTCTTCAGTTGTGTGCTTTGACAGCCTCCCAGTTGTTCCAATTAACATTAATGGGAGAACATGCTAATCGCCCTACCACATTAGAAAAGCATCCTCACAGACATCCGTGACCGGCACTAACGGCTCCCCACCCCTCCTCTCCCAGTCTATCATTACCATCTGAGCTCCGGCATTCAGAGAGGCCGAGACTTTTCATCGCCGCCAGACAAAGAGGCTCAATGTAGCCTAGCCAAGTTTAATAAACATCTCTTATGTGGCCGAGTGTGTTCGCAATAGTATTGAATAGGCGGCGGCTCCACTGGTTTCATGCACAGAGCCACGGTATTTAGACTTCCTCTGTCTGTAACTGGAGACAGCGCTGGAGTTGTTGGTCACACATAGCCCACTTGTGTAGTGTATGAGAGATACTCTTAAATGTGCCTAGCTGGTGGCGTGGGGGTGTGTTGGAGTGCATGAACAACCCCCCCACCCCAATCTAATAATGTCTTGGTGATTCCTGTTGGGTTTTTTTCAGTGAATATATTCCATCTGATTATTCTAGGTTTAGCCCAGCCAGGACAAGCAGACGCCTCACAATCAAAATGATTTGCCCATGCTTATTCAGTACCATGGACAGCAACTTACAGACCGTGCCTATTAAGGCAGACCCTCCTCAAAGTGATTGAATGGATTTTGTTCTATTCCAGGAAAAGGGAAGAGTGCCTTTGTTTGGTTGTATATTGCTGCAATGCAGTGACTGAATATCTTTTGTACAGATATTATTTAATGTGGATGACTTTCGTAGAATCACTCTAAAATGTAATGATATGAATAAGAAATCCACTTGTCCGAGGTGACATAAAATGTGAAATGTGAAATGTGTTTTTACAGGGATATGTTGCTCCATTATGCAAAATATAATTTACTGTGCTAATTAGTTTCTTTCATAAAGTGCACTGAAAATAACAGCAATGTATTTCAGATAATTACAGATTGCATATTAGTTACAGACTTGCCATGAAATCAGACTTACCTAAGCAATTACACCTTGATATCTGGACAACGGAATCCTGCAAGGAAAAAAAGATAGTTAAAGGCACACTATGCACGATTTTCATCTTTCTGAAGCCAATTTGGTGGTAAACAAACTTGTTCATCTAGCATAGCTATACAGCATAGATGTAGCAAGTCCCTACGGAGAAAAACAGCCATGCAGAGAGTGCCGCCCTGCCAAAACTCACGAGAATCTGAAACCTTGTCAGTAGATATAGTCCTTTGGAGAGTTAGTTTTTGTACCTTACCTTAGTACCTTAGTTTTTGCCTGTTGTTAATCCTTCACCTCCACAACAAAAGCATTTGCATTGTGTACAGAGGGGATAAGTCGCGAGAAGTTTGCTATTTACAATAGCAGAATAACATATAAATACATTGCGACTCTAGAGGGAGCTAAACTCGCCAAAAATACCTAAACCTGCATACCGTAGCATACCTTTAAAATGGAATATAAAATGTTAGTGAAATAAAGGCTGAATATTCTAAAATGAATGCTCTTTCCTTTCTTATCCAGTATAGCTAAGTTGTTGACAACAGAAGCCCCATTTGTTATATGCTCTAGCTAAGGATGAAAAATGCTGAAATATTAGTTTGTTCAGCCTAAAATGTATAAATAGCATAGCAACAGTTATGGGTGTCCTTTTTGGGCACAGGCCAAAACTACAATGAAGATAAAGTTCATTTGTTTATGGAGTGCAAGCCATCTATCAAAAACTCTTTCTGAATATGTGCAGGACATGGAGGGTTGGAGGTGGGTAGATGTGTGGTGGGATAGAATTTTCCTTCACAAAAAAAAAAAAACCTCTGTTAATGTGACTTAATAAACCCCCTTGTCATGCAAAGGCATGGTGATTCAGTTGCCCACAAATCATTTCCATTTTTTTCCTAACCCAAACCACCAAACTTCCTGATGGATCTAGTAGAAGAGAGAGAGTTCACCGGAGCGACAAAGATGTGGAATTTAAGTATTTTTTTTATTATTTAAGGTCTCAACATAAGGACTAACGTTTCGACGTGTGCCACGTCTTCATCAGAGTCAAGTCTTGAAAAAATACTTAAATTTCACATCTTTGTCGCTCCGGTGAACTCTCTCTCTTCTACTGGATTCGGTCCTCTCCCGTTGATGCGCTAGATGTGACCCGTAGTAGCGCGGATGTACATTTGTTTTCTTCCTGATGGATCTCCTGGGGTCTCTACAAGGCAAATTGAGAAGCTATTTGTGTTTTAGGTGACGGCAAAAATATCTCTCAACTCATAGTTTCCAGAAATATTTTCCAATTAAACTACATTCATGAGCAAGGGTAACAGTGCCAACCTGGTATTAAGCCTTACTTCAGACATTGCTGCAGTGGGTTGATAAACACAGACAAAAAGGTAGACTATAGCAGATTCTGATAAATGCCAAGAAGCCATTTTATGTTGAAGTGACGCCAAGTACACATGTGAATATGATTTTCTTCCAGAAAATGAATAATAATGTGTTGAAGTAAATCCACAAATTAATCTTTCATAACAAACACTTCCTTTTGAAACACATCAAACACAATCATTAACTTCCCATCCAAGATCTACTCTGAAAACAATCTTTTCTGGTTAGAAAATGTGATATCCCACAATGACTTAATTTCTCTGCTAGAGAAAATTCAGCAGCTGAACTTATTTTAGGATCCATGGACACATTACCACAAAGGAGCCTTTTTTCCATAAAAAGAAAGTTCTAGATGTAAAGTCATTCTCATTCAGTCATGACACTTCAATCTGTACCCAGCTGAGAGGCATCATCTCAGGTCTGTTTTGTGACTCCTTTTTTTCTTCTAGCCTCCATATGTTCTTTTTTCTTAGAAAACCCAAAACAACCATCACAATTAAACAAGCCTTAACGTCCACTATCCTTGTTTCCATGTGCTTAAAGCCAAATCTCTACACAGTCAATGGTGGACAAATTAACAAACTCCTTGAACCAATAAATCAGCTTTACATATTGTTGGGCTGGGGGTGGGGTACCTCCTGCTTGCTCAGCACTTTGCCCTGAAGCACATGAGGCACTGAGAAAGTCAATACAGTGTGCCTGAACCAGGAACCAAAGCCCACACAGCACACTCAAGCAGCCGGCCCAGTGGTCACACAGCTAAGTCATACGTTTGGTTGAGAAGCCCGAAACCGTCCTCTGTGAAAACAATTAAAATTAATTTTGTTGGTATTGATCTGAGATAAGGTTTAAAATTAGAGACTGATCTATGGACTGACTGAGATTGATGCTCTTTAGTGTCAGGGGGCATGGGTATTTTGCTCAATACAGAATGTTTTAGAGATAGCTACTTAAGATGAAGGAGATAATAGCTCGAGTCTTATCAGTTTGATTGCTGCCAGACGTAGTGTAAGTATATACCCAACAGAAAAAAAAAATATATATATATGATCTAAATAAGTATTTAATCAGAGAGGTAGTTTGAGCCTTAAATAAACAAAAGAGAGTCGGACAGAGTGGAAGAGAGCTAGAGAATTTAGGCCAATTTGAATACCCATTGAATGTAGTGATTTGAAAAACAGGAGATCAATAAATTGTACATTAAAGAGGAAGGCAACCCTGAAGCTAAAGTCACGGAGATCTATACATATTGCATTAGTTCTCTTTGATGACAGTTATGGGCTTCAATGGTTAATATCATGTAGTGGGGGGGGCGGCGGGTACGAGCTATTGACATGACCTTTAAAACAAGGCTTTCATTACAAATGGACTGACACATATGTGAAGAAATTATCCCTCTTGACATTTCCATTCAGAGAGCTCACCCACGTCTGTCATCGTTCATGAGTTATACCTTAACTATTTTGATGTGTTCCCTGAAACACTCATAGGCTGTCATACATTCATATGGTTGGTCTGGCCATTTAATACAATGAGGAAAATCATCATAAATCTGCTTTAATTTTTCAATTTAATTTCATTTAGTTTAGCGTTTGCTACAGTATATTCACAGCTGGGAAACATATTCCATATTACTAGCATTACCAACATCTATGTTCACCATCTATGTACAGTACCAAAAAGCTTTGATAGTTTTGCTATGCTTTTCACCACTGTTTAATTCTATAGCAATGCCATATGCCAGACTGTTGTGGTTGGCCTGAGGTGTGAACTTAGATTCAGGAACTAAATGTGTGACCTGACAGATTCAGGCACCACACAGCTCTTCTCCTGCGCCATTACTCTGGGGGAGAAAGAGTGATAAAATATCACATATTCTGTGCTGTGTCCTGATCATATATACAGCATGCTATTGCAAGGGCAACTAATGACTTTTGCTGCAAAGTTTGAGGCGACGCAGGGCTGTAAATGGCATTCAGAGTGTACTAAAATACTGTCATTTGCTCTGATGAGGTTTTAATGATCCAAAACGGCTTTCTAGCCGATTATCCTCTGGCCACCAGCATGCCGTGAGCACCAGACAATACCTGCCATATCTGAGGTATTAATCCAACAGTATTTCACACAGGGACCGGAGTTGGAGTGGAGGGGAGGAGCCAGTGTCAGCCTGGTGGCACGGTCCCGTTCAGGATGAAGGAGTTGGAAGCAACACATAGCCATGCCTCTGTCAGCGCTCACCTCTACTTGCACGTTCATGCCTCTTGCTGGGTCTTTGGCCGCACAGATGAGTATTGACTTGGGTGGGGTCCTAACCCATTTGTCTGGTTCACTACCACTGTTATTCGACAGCCGTTTGAGTGCACAGGGCTGGGATCTCTTCCGCCATTGATCCCCCCTTTCTTTTGTTTATAGGGAGTTCCCATTTAAAAGGGTGCAATACCTCACCATAAAAGTGAGGAATGCTAGCAATCAGCCCAGATTCATGTGCCATCTTTTGGTGTGGTTTATTGTTGCACAAAGGTCAGTACTTGGTATGCAATCTGTTCTGAGTTTGATACCAATGAGGCTTGTGGGTGAAATTAAATCAATGGGTTGCATTCACTGAGAAGCATGCTGGTTGCATAGATTTTAAAAACGTGCGTTTCAATTTCAAAGCACCAAAGAGTAATTTTTCATTTTGTTTCCTTCTTGTACTTGTGAAGTTTAGCCATGATGATAGCCCATCAAAGTTAACATGCAAATCAAGCCATTTTATGAAGCAACTAAGAAATGTACATATTTGAGGATAACATTATGTGATATATATGATATAATATATGTGATATATGATATAAGACTACAATTTAAACCACAGAATCTGCTTCCACTGAATTTGACTGGCTAGTGAGATGATGTAAATGGTCTGTTCTATGAATAAACAATGACCTACATGAACCGGGGAGGGGGAAATGTCACGGTCATATGAAGGTTGTTGTGGAACTGACACATTGAGGCTGCCATTGAACTGGATGAAAGATGTATATTCAACAAACAATAACAGGAACGTGATCATGGCATGGATGAAAGCATGGCATAGTGGCATTATCCATTCATAAATGAACATGGCTGGAATAAAAAGATCCAATAAACAATAAAGCAGCATTTTTTAAAATCCAGATTCCAGTCATGTATAGTAGTGTATTGAAAATGATTTAAGGGTAAAGCAACATTATGCTGCTTTGCAGTGAAATTTTTAGTGTCCACACAATCCACAATCCGCTGTAATGAAAAGAAAAGCCTTGGACAAAAAAGCAGAGAAGCAATGACATGAAAGCAGCTCTCACAGCAGGCTTTTGCTGCAGAACACAAATAAACCAAACACAGTATGGCTCATTCAATATAATCCATAGGACTCCTCAAACAAAAATAATACAATTCTAAGTATTAAAACTAGGACTGAACTCTTCCGGATGTAGCATCACATTTTCAGTTGCTCTATAAATCTGTAAAAGCCCAATTTTGCTACAAAATATTTATTAAGTTGAATCACTCTTCCAAAAATACTTAATGAGAAGACTTGCATCCTTCATTAATCTCAGTCAATTTAAAAATGTGAAAACATAAACAACCCTCAAAGTCTGATCCATAGCAACTAAGCGCTCCGCAGCGGAGGAATCTCACTTAAGTGAGCTAGAGGGAAGTTTGATGTAGTGTTGCTGGGGAGAGCAAAGAAATGATTTATTGTGAAGCCATAAACTGGATTTGGGTGTGTGTGTGTGTGTGTGTGTGTTGGGGGGGTATTGTAGGAGGAGGGAATGGAAGAGTGCTTTATAGTGCAGTATTGTGGTCGCAGTCCCTCCCATTATGGAAGTACAATAGCCGAGTGGTGTGCACAGCTGATTAAGAATGGACCAAGGGTAAAAAGAGCATGAGAGAATTTAATAAATCCTGTGTTCCTTGGGCAAAACTGGCACATTTTGCATAACCTGAATGGCATCCCTCTGAAGGGGGGGGAGGAAGAAAGAGAAGAGAAACTACTGTGGCAAATCCACCTCTGTTGCGTAATCCGCAGGTACTCCATCATAGGACAGACACGTATCAGGTTCTCTCTTTTGAAATTCAGGACAAAGTCTCTCAGCACATTCCTTTGACAGCTCATATCTCAGTAGGAGGAGTTGGGTAAAAACGGTGTTCCAGCCCTTTTGCAGATGAAAGGCATCAGCAGGAGAGGAATAAACAAGAGTCTAAAATGGATTTTTCAAATAAGGTTGAGGAAACCATGCTAGAAACTCAAGTGCACCACAACCAGGTAGTGCTATGGTTAGACAGCTGATATCATGACAACATAAAAACATGGCCTTCCAACATCTGTGAGGACAAACAAATGTACCATATACCAAGTACAAAACATATCGCATAGGAGCAGAGTATTATATAATTTTACTTTATAGGCAGACACGGTTGTTTATGTAATTACACTAGTTTTCCAGGCACAACAACAAATTTAATGATGAAAATGAGGGTTCTTGTTACATGGCCAAATGAGTCCTGCAGCTCTACAGACGTGTGGTGCAGCAGGCGTCTGAGCTCAGTATTTACACCACGGACTCCTTTGTCATCCTTGGTCGCCACTGACCTTGTGCTGTTCCGCGCCTGTGAGCACTGTCTTTATTTCCGAGCAGGAGAAAGGGCTCTGCACTCTCCAGTCGCACCCGTAACCTTGGTTTACATTAATGTGTCCCCCAACTGGACAGGCAGCCACTATCCCATTCTCTTCTCTGAATTAACGCTTTCACTGAGTTTAGCGTCATACTACTCTTCCAACATGAACACATCCGGCACATACGGGTAGCTAGTCTTTGAAAAGGGAGACTTAGTGGGACTTCAACTTCTGCCTCAGCTTACACATACTGTACATTTTGAGCCACAAAGTTGTTGCACATTGCAAGACCATTGAATGGAAATATCCTTGAGGTGACTATAAAGGGACCGTGAAAGACCAAACACAAGGTTACTTAGTGTGGCTCTGATACCATACAGCAACTCTATATACAGTATATACTGTTTGTCTTATATTTCTCCCAACTTCTTTCTCCCAACTGCTTGATCTAGTTGTGGCATGCTGTGGTCCACATGGTCAGTCATCTTTGCTGTGTTGTGCATCTTCTCCTCTGCCCCTCAGCTAACACCCCCTCCTCCCTCAAACACACACACACACACACACACACACACACACATAGGCGAGACTCGGCCTAATAGCATCGAGGCGTTAGCTCATTTAAACTGGAGTGATGGCTTCTCCTCTGCCAGCAAAACACAAGTGACAGTGCAAAGAACTCCGACTTCTTCCTGCCCCTGTGAAATATGCACACAGGGTAAAATATGTTCATTCGGGCAGAGTGACCTCCACAACGACGCCCGACAATGCCTAGAAAAACAGGCTAATCAGCATATAAATTACCATGTTATGAAGAATATATTAAAAACCTGAGTCCATTATATTAATTGGCCCGCTTTTATGAGGCACAGAAACAGGCTGTGAAGAATGATATGCTACAGCATGAATAAAGCTGCCGACTAATACACCACATATCAGAACAACTGGTCCCTTTTTGTTTATGGCGACCTCATAATTAATCACTGGTACTGTACGTTGGTGTAGGAGCTTATACGGTAAGTGCAGCCAAAATGTCACGAATACGGGATCTTATTCAACCAAGGTTCAACCTCTGCAAGCTTTCTCAATTAAATACAAAACCAGCCAGGGGCGTCTGGAAGATTATGTTAGAAATGATATGAAAGTGATATTTCTTTTTGTCATCTCTTTTTTTTGTTTGTGACTTTAGGGAGTGGTGTGATGTAGCCCTGTCACAAGCTGGCTTTGCGGGACTCAGGAGTGAATTATAATACTTCATTAACATTAATCTCGTCGGATCACTAATATGCCCTTGCTTGCCTGTATCACACGTAGGTGAAAAAATCCACTTTCAGCAGCCATCATTTGTGGGCAGGGTTTAACCTCATTAACCTTGAAAGAATTTACCTGGCTGGATTCTATCACTTCAAAGCAGCAGCAAGAAGATGATGGTGGCACTGGGGAGCCACGTGCTATGGAATAATGCTGTTGTCATTTACATAGAGACTGGCTGTAAACAACGACGCAAAGATGCATCCTGTAGTTTAACAGTTATAGCTCTACCACCAGACACCATTAGGCACTCACTTGGAAGGCTTAAACAGATTTACAATCACTGTTTCACAACAATAGCCGCTGACTAACTGTGCACCAATGTGAATACTGGATGCATGTTTTCAAGCACACGGACTTGACAAATAAACACTATGCTGTGTGTGTGTGTCTGTTATTTATTATGGCGCAGGAAGATGGCCATCATAAACAGCTCTCACAAACAGTTTTAAAAAAATAGCCACCAGTTATACGGACTGAGCATGCAAAAACTCCCTTGGTAAAGTCATCTTTAATGCCACACAAACAGAAAAAAAAAACTCTCTCTCTCTCTTGAAAGCCTCCCACGCAATTAACAAAGCAAATTTCACACTTCTCTGTGCCATTAATCATTCTGCAGCCCCCAACACACCTCAACAACATAACAACATCAACTCCCACAACGTCTGCTCAAAAGGGCTTTTTTAACACTTAAATCACATACTCATAAAAAATGCTTTCTGTTATACCATATCAACATAGCTGAAAACCATGGCTCTCCCTTCTCTGTCTCTCTGTCTCTCTCTCCCAAGCAAAGTAAAAAGCAAAGCTTTTAGGAGAGGCCTCTGCCTGAATGCCGCTTTTGTTGCGTTATTTGTGGAGACGCCAAAGGGATTCGAAAGGCCTCCCAAGTGACCCGGCTGCGAGTTCATGAAAGTGTGGACACAGATGAAAGCCAGGCACAACACCTGGACAGACAGGGACAGGGGTGTTCGGACACTGTCATAGTTAAAAGGGATGGAGGGGTGCAGTGCAGGAGTACGAGGCAGGAGAGGGGCTGGCAGCAGATGTGGGAGCTGAAAGCAGTCCCCAAAGAGAGTCCTGGTGTCTCAGGTGGCGAGCCAGCCAGGCAGGGTCATTTCAGCCAGCCAGCTACAGCCAGTGCAAACCCTTCGACTGCTCCCCCCAAACCCACAGAGATGAGAGGGAGCTCACATACCCGAGCCAGCCCAGCCCACATCCCAAAGGAAGGCAGCCCTTGCCCTGGGGTTCCGGGAAGATGGACACACTTGGAAGGAGATGTGAGGGCCTTGCATGGGGAAGAAATAATGGCAGGAGGCTTCTCCATGACGGTGCAAAAGTTTCAGCTGCTTGGCATCCAGCGCTTGCCAGCAGTCAGGAAGGGAGAAAGAAAGTGACAGGCGAGAATTAGGATTCAGTGGCGGGAGCCGTGACTTGGCTCATTTTATAGGCTAGCAATGTTTTATTATATCTGAAATGGCATAGGACTGCACTGTGTACCATGCATGAGAGGGTTGTTTATTTATTCAATTAAACTGGGTACATTTAGAGTAGTTGCCTTGTGCAGTCAGTCAGATACCAAAAGTTAGGACATAATGAATAAAATTAACTTGGCCAAATCCACAATAGTTGGAAATTAGAAAATGGTTTTCTAAAAATGTTTAACTTTTTTAAAATCATCCTTCCTTTAATTTACAGAAGCAGATGAAAATATAACTCTTCTGACATTTCAAATTCTTTAAAAGATGAAGCAACATCGTCAGCTCTGGCAGAGAAACACTGCAGCGTTGTAATCATTTTCTTCCAGGACAGAGACACACACAAAAGCTGAAGACAGAGTAACCGGGGTTGCAAGATTGACCTGTTGAACACCGCATTTCTCTAAGGGAGCTGACATCAGCCACTGAACAACTATTAAGCCACACTGGAATAAACCAGGCAGGGAGCATCCTTCATTTCTATGGCTGGACCTTAGTCACGGCAAACGGCCACAAAATGATCCTCTCATATGATTCCAAATGAGGGCTAACAATGGAGCAACAAAGACATTTTTTCCTTCTTGAGACTGCAACCCAACCGTGAGAAAGAGACTTGTGTCAAACAGGTCAAATATACTGTATATGACCGTATAATTGAATAACTGAAGGTCGACAGCATGCTGACACTAGATAGCCCGACTCAGGTGAGTCCTTCGTCCACCCGGCATTAGGTGTAGGAGCAGGTGGGAAGCTTCAGGCTCTGCTGCCGCACTGTACCATCATTGTTGCCCAGCCAGCAGGGAGACGGACTGGGCACTCAATTAGTCCCACTGGCCTGGAGGCCCAGGGTCGGAGCCAGCTGGACAGGCCACTTGGCACTGCTGCCGCCATTACATGATTTGGCTGCACGTCGCATTCATTCTCATTCAGGTTATAACACAGTCGGATTCGCACCGCTACTCTGGAGGTTCGGGGTGAGAGTGTTGGGGAATCTTGTCTATTATGTAGCCGCTTTCGGCAGCAGCAGTAGCAGCTACAGACGTTGGCAGTTTGCATGAGAAAACGGCGCGCGGGGAGGTAAGTGGCGCAAGTCGGCTGTTTGTGCTCCCGCTGCCGCTGGCTGGCGTCGTGTTAAGTGCGCGGAGCAGGGCTTAATTTGCAGGGTTGGAGTGGCAGCCCAACGTGAGCAGTGGACCTGAGAGGCCCTCTCCACCTACACCACCCTTCATCTCAGCCTGGCGCCAGTCGCCATGGCAACGGCATTGACTGGGGCACAGGGTTGGGGAGGAAAGCAGGGTCATTTAGGAGGGGGAGTCTGTGTGGGGAGGAGGGGGAGTCTGTAACAGAGTTAAAACATTGCAGGCAAAAAAATTAAGAGAAAAAAGGACTACTTATACAGGTCATGACATCCCTGGTTGGCTTTGTCAGGAGGGCTGCAGCTCTTGAGCCATGCCCGGTATTCTGCCCAGCCCTCTGACTAATGACAACTGAAATTTATGCAAGGCGGTAATTTCAGTTTTGTCCATTTCCATTTCCCCAATGAAAATTAAATCCCATCAAACATTGCCTCTCCTCTGTTCGCATTGGGTCAATAAGATGGCAATTTCAAACATGCTAAAATGGGCCTTTTTAGTGTGACATTAATTCTTATGGCATTCCGAGGAAGATGAAGCCATAAAGTCCAATTATTGTAGCCACTGTTGTAATATCTATATCAAGTTATGGGGAAATAAATAATATGGTGGAGATATTGCACTAAATTCCTCATTTATTGCAATGACCTTGCCACATCTAAATCCAATTTACCACGACTAATTACAACAAAAATAGTGTGCAGAAACATGAATAGCCTGTAGTCTAAATGAGGCAACATTATTTAATTTTCTGGTACATATAAACCATCTGTCCAACCATTACCAGCTGATTATGTAAAAGTAAGATTGCAAAAACTGTATAACACTCTTACATGCATATTGCATGATATGACTTATGACATGCAGAATCATATTGCATGATATGACTTATGACATGCAGAATCATATTGCAACTTTTGTTTCAAAGTTCTTTTTAAGTTTCTATGACAGAGATGCCAAGTAATGAGCACAATTCTTACAGTAATAACAGCTATAAGGGCACTTTACCTCTACATCAGCCAAATAACTGGCATTAATTATATCTTAAGTCAAAGAGTTGCCTACAGAAAACTGCCTGTGTATGTTTGTGACTTTTGGATCATCATTATTATGCACTAAAATCTTCTTTCACAAACCACTGGTCTTAGCAATTCAATAGTGTCAGTGGAAAGCAAGCCACAAAGAAACTCTTATTCCTCTCTCTTGTCAACATATCCTTTAAAAGTATTCAAGGTTTGTTCCAGGGCTCGGCCATGATAGATCACAAATATTGATTTGTTTCATCTATGTCAGGGACATCCATGGTCAGGACAAACATTTTTTTGAAGATTTGAAGAAAATCTCAAACTGAAGAAGAAAGAGCTGGAATTGACCTTGATGCATTTGATGTTTCATTTTATTTTATGAAAACCCACAGGGGAATTATTGATCTCTAAATCATCAACTCTTGCAATGAGAATACCCTGGAGATAGCTACCAATAGGACAATCTGCCTGCTTCTTGTTCCTCAAAAGCTCTTTCTTCCCCCTCCTGGCACATACTGTAATTGACAGAAATGGCCCAGTGAACAAGGGGGTTGTTGTTGTTTGTTTTTTTTTCTCCGTTTCTTTTCTTTTTTTTTTAATTAAGGTTGGCACCAAACACATAGGGTAATGGCCCGAAAAAATGTGGAAATGCTCAAACAACAAGTGAGAAGAGACTCAAAGTGACAAGGTCCAGGCCTTCAAAGAGGAGTATCAGATTCTACTATGCCAGGTGAAAATTCTCCTGTTCCTGGCACAAGATCATATCAATGCCTCGACAACTGATTTGGGGTTTTGGTTATTTTTGGCAGTTGATATTGTTTCAGCAGGTCAAGCCAGAGATAGTTGCCTGACTCACTTTGACAGGCAGATGCTTTAGAAAATGGGATGCGAATCACTGATATGCAAATAGAGGATTTATTCTTTTTCATAGTCATAGCATTTAGGATGAGGATGTCTGCTAGAGTATTCATGACAGAATGTCATCAGTGACAAAGATTACAGTCTATAAGACTATAGACTAATGTGAAAACGCTGAAAATATTTGTTTTACAAAGTCCACAATTATATCCTCAATTATGTAGATATATGTGATGCCAAATATTTTAGTTAAGACTGCAATTCTAATAACTTAACAGTAAAGTACTAACATAATTTAATTAAAAAACAGTCCAACAGTGTTTCATTGAAACGATGGAAAGGCAATTATTATATCCAAGAAGGCACAGAAAACAGATGACTTAAGATCACAGCTAGGAACAAAGACAACATGCTATTTTAAAGTAGTGTCATCCATAACTGACAGTTATGGTCTTTGAGGGCATTCCTATTTTTATGCCAGTTTATATCTGTGTTGAGCAATGTCATGATTAATTGACAGTGATAGTTTGCTATGGGTCCCTCTGAGAATTCAGTACATTGCTTTGACTTTTGCTCAGCATTTTCCATAGTGTCTGTGTAGAGGGTGGGGTGGGAGGGGATTGACACTGTCAATGTTTCACACACAGACACAGACACACACACACAGAAACACACCACACAAACAAAACTGTGGCTGGAATAGGAGGCTGTGTGATAATTCCAATGCACGTGGAGATCAATAATTTTCATAAAACATAGACTTGTGCTTCTGTCTGGTCTAACCAGAGCACAGAGGGGAATTACAGACACATTTGCCCAAGGTTGACCTTTTGATGTGCCTTTTGAATGAACGCTTGATAAGGTGCCATGTCTCTGAGTCACCTCTCCATTCATGCGAAGGCCAGGGAGGGGGGTGGAGGGTTAGGGAGGTGCAACCATCGGGTTGACAATAACTATGCATGTGATCCTACATGCCATAGTCACAGTGCAATTCCAGCCAATTTCAAGCATGAGTGCCCTGGTAAGATTCATGCTTTCCCCTTTTTAAATATTCCCGGAAAACATTTATCTAATCTTTTTCATGGCTCCTTGCCTTTGAATCTCTTGAAACATTTTCTCAGCCAGATAAAAATGGCTGACTATGTGTAACGTTGCTACTTTGGTTAGTTTAGGGCCAGTGTGAACTATCCCTATCTTTGGCCCAACTAGGACCAATGACCTGACGAAAAAACTGTTCCTGCTATCGAGCTGTTAGCTTCACAGTTCTGCCTTAAAATCCACCCAAAAGATGCTGCCCATTTCACGAGACAGTGGAAAGTTGTAGTTGAAGTATAATGGAGGCACTTATGACCTATGAATATAATGGAAACCGAAGTGGCAGTCTGATTTTCGATTGGAATAACAGAATAACAGTTATAAACAGACAGATTGCTAAAATTGTTATGAACTGGAATATGAGTTCATTTAGCCAGCAATCCAGCAATGTTTTGAATTGAAATATGTTGAGATCTGATTGACGAGTGTGGATCATGACATGCACCTGTCTATAGCCTGCCAGTGTCATGTTTGAGAGTCAGGCTTTTTTTTTAAATTAATTATAAACTCTGCTGTTTTGTCCAAGTAAATGGTACTTGCGAGCACGCTTCCTGGTTTTGGTATTAAACTTTTTAATGTTCTCACTTCACTGCCTCACTCTGTCAACCCCAATTTAAATAATCAAAGGATGATTGTGTTAAAGCCAAACTATGCCATTCCCTAAGAATGGCACCAGTCAGTTCCATAGCTGCTTCCTGTCTTATCATTGCTAACAAATTTACAGACAGCATTCTGCCCTTCAGCATGATGATGAAAGGCATCTTTCAAAAATAAAATAATTTGTCCTCATTCAGATATCATCATCCAATATTTAATAAGAACGTGCACTTTAAAAAAAAGTATTTTCTTTCCCGCACAAGAAATAAAAATGATCTGAATAAATGAGATCTCATCTGTTTGTGACATTGCATAGAAACCTATGCCTAAGGACTAAATTATGGCTAGCATAATTATGTTGTTTTATGGGTTAAAGGAAAACAAAACCATTATTGTTTGGTGTCCGGGATGATACAGTGTGGGTCTCCCTGATTTTGGCTTTCTTTGGAATTTTGGTTAAGGGACTTAATCTTACATTTTTTTTTTTTTTTTAAACTTGAACTAGCTGAGAGCTTGGAATATTCCACTGAGTGGGGTCAGAGCTTGGGTTGGCTGCAAACAAGGTAAGCTGATGTCCTCTCTTTCAACATTCTAACATTAGCTTCATACACACACTTTCACGTCCTCGCACGCTCAGGTTAACCAGAATCCCTAGACATGAGTACAATATATATTCATAGCATTTCTGTGATTGCTTAAGAATAGGCCAAACTGTACACGACAAGGCCTAATTAATGTAGATAGTGAGTACACAATTTTCTGTTCTTGTAGTAGTTGGGATTTGTAACTGTATAATATTGGAAAGCACAAAGGCATTTTATCCATGTGCTTTTTGAAGCACAATGTCATGGTGCATCCATGAGTTTATTTACCACATCCTGAAAGGTCACTGTATTTCCCAGGCCAAAACCTGTCTCACTACAGTACACAGAGTCAATACGCAGTGAGGTCAGGCGAATATCAAGGAAATACAACTTTATCTGTCTCTCTAGTATACCTGACAGAATAAATCATTCATGCAATCTATATTCAAGGATCTGAACTACAGTAATCCATATCTCCACATTTCTTGGAGTATACTATTTCCTATTAATAAGAACCATATTCTTTTCAAAGTCGTTCATGAATGGAACTTTTGACATTTTTGCAAAATTGGCAACTAAAGGCTTTTTGCACATGCTCGGTGCTCCCAGCCCCACAAAACAGAGTTGTTTAGTGACATACACACACACACACACACACACACTGCAGGATGAAGAATAGCTCACTTATGAGCTTGAGAAAAAAGGCGGACAGATCCACATAATGAGAAATATTAATTCAGATCAGGGATATTGTGCCTGGCTGACTAGAGAAGAGCTTTTTCACAGGCAGAGAGAAATGCTGCCTGCACCCAATGAGTCAGTAAACACAAACAATGTGTATTACTTGTACTTGGTGCCTTATTATCCCTCTATTTAGCCAGATTCAGCTAAACAGCACAGGCCGTATTTCATGAATAAGAAATGTATAGCATGATACGTAAAACTAAATGGCCTACTGGATGAAGTGACTTAGCACTGATGGGTTAACTCCAGTCAAACGCAATCACAGACGACTACCTGCTGTTATGGGTTGACTTTATTCCTTCTAACATTAGAGGCAGTGGGCAAGCACCCTATTGATTTCCATGTGCCCATCCATGCATGAAAATAAACCAGAACACTGTCCAGGACAACTGTTGCAACAAGGCAGAATGTGTGATGACTGCCACCACACAGGAGAAAAAAACGCCACTCTACACTCTCTTCAGAATGTGTTCTCAAGTCAAAGGCAATTTCTGGGTAAATAAGAGTGGCCTTCAAGTGCCACCAGCTATTTAAATATTACTAGTCAACACTGGTATGGAAGCTTCTGCCTCAGCTGGGGATCAGTGATGTGCACCTGTTCCCTTCAGGATAACAACTTTGATTCACAGCAAGGCAATCAAATTGAAATGCGGTGGACGGACACTTGGTCATGAGTCCCATAACGAGCATGAAAAAGCAGGAACAGGTAAAGCTGAGGAGACTTTCTTTCTTCCCAACTACAAAAGCGGAGTGGTGAAATATTGGCAGCCAAACGCAACTATGTGGGAGTCTTCCTCCATCTGCCCACACAGATGGGTAGAAGGAGAGGCTGAAAAAAAAAACATGAAGCAGACACACAACTACAAACACTGGGTCAGGGAGAAATAATAAGACATAAAATAATAAGGAAAAATGTGTTCGCCAAATGCCTTCAAAGCAAATGAAAGCCTCCATGACGTGCCTCGTTTCAGGAAACTGAGGTATACCCTTTCGATCCCAGCCATCAATTCACAGGATGGGAAACGGGAAAGAGGTTTCAACAATATTGTGGAATATCAATGTGTCCAACCGCAGCCTAACTGGAATTGACTGCATGTTCATTTCACAAATTGCAATTATCTGATTGGCCTACTGCTTCGGGGCGTCCAGGAAGCAGCGATAGAGAGCTGGATGATGGGCACCCAGGACTTGAGGTTAGACGGCTGGGGTTTTCTCAGCGGGGGGAATCAATGATGTTTGTTTAATTATTGGGCAAATTTAATCAGCACCACTGTAATTACTACCACTGACCCGTAGTCATTGGAAAATCTTCGCATCAGTATTCTTAAGTCTGAAATAATAAATACTTGTTGTTCACCAGACAACACTTACACAAGATAGAGCTCACTGCTGTACTGTTCTGTCAAACTAAGGGCATTTGCTCACAGGACTGCCATTTTTTGTCCTTTAACTGTATGGATTTGAGAGCCTGTGATTGGCCCCGGCAAAAGTCACTGAGCATCTCACTACTGGAGGACGTGTTAAAGGGTGGATTACCGACCATAATTGAAATAGGAGTTATCAAAGGGATTTGCTTAATATAGTCGAGAGGTATGTCTGTACATACAGATATGGCAGGCTGGTGCGCATACTCCTGTTTAAACGGGATAACGGACATTTCTACTGATTGAAGTCAAATTTGCGTGTGGGAAGGGTATTATGCGAGCGATAGTAGGTTTTCTGATTGTGGACAGATGGAATGATCACTGGAGCAAAAAATGATCGTGCCACTTAATCACTCACCAATTAAAGCCTACTTTGCTTACAACACACCTAATTGATTGAAATAACTGGCCTTTTTAAGGCACCATGGTTGTTGTGCTGTTCTGCGCCACATATACCAAGTAAGAGGGACTTTGTAAACAGGTTGCTCCAGGGTGGGTGTCTCCTCCTGTTAAAACAACAGCAGTGCCAGGCAAGCCACTGGGGCTCGGCAAATGAACTTAACACCTCGGCTTCTCTCCGAGGCTCCGCGTGGATCAAAGGTCTTCGGCAAACATGTCAGTATTCTCAAGCCTGGCATTTAAGTCTGACCCATGCAGGGAGAGAGCCTGCAGACAGACCCTTTGAGCAGCTCCCATGGGTGGACCCGAGCATAAAAAAAAGAAACGTCTCCAACCTGTATAGTAATAAGAAAAGCCTTTTTCATGTCGGCACTGAAACAGTGAGAGCTCGCTAGCGTTAACTTCGTGATAAGCCATTCGTGTGCCCTGCTCGGTTTGTTTTACACAGCCATGGAGATGAACGGCAAATGGAAGCAAAAGCATGGCTGTGTTTGCGCTGATGGCCTTTAAGGTAAATGGCAAGAACGCAGGTACAGTAGACCTCCTGGGCCTGTGATTTGAATATCATCTCTCATTTGCATCAGAGCAGGCAAGCACAGGGCCGGTTCTCTACCACAGCCACACAGAGTAAAAAGACAGATTCACAAAATGGAAGACGAAATTTTAATGATCTCACAGAGGTAATAAGTATGGAAATGTACTCTGTCTCCCTGGAAGCTCACAACGCTAACTTGATTTTATACTCTCTCTCTCTCTTGCTCGCTCTGTGAGCATGTGAGAATGTGCGTGTGGAATGTTTGCATGTCTGTGCGTGGGATGCATCCACGGTTAGTCATGACCCGCTCTCTGACTTTGAGCTGACTGTGATTGATTGACACCCATTCATTGAGTCTGCATCAGATGAGGTGTCCCACTGCCCTTTCAGCTAATCCGGCCTGTCACTCACTCCCTGTGCCATTACAGAAGTCGTCCTTCGTCTCTCACAGCCGTCGCTGTTCTCTGTCTCAAGTGCTCCTCACTCAGCACAGCCAATAAGAAACTGTGCCAAACCTGACAGGACTTAACACATACAACCGTCTGTACTCTGACCTCATACACAGACAGACAACCAGGCAGATGCCCTCCCCCACCAACATGCAATCAAACACACACGTGCACACACACACGCAACACACACACACACACACACACACACTTGGTGGTTGTTCTCTTGACAAATAGTCCTCATTCCCTATTTTCAATACTATGTGTAATTCTCCTAATAATAGACACTGTGATGCTGCCCTGGGCAGAAAGAAAATGTGTTTACTCGCTCTCCTTAATTAACATATTCATTACAGTCCCATTAATGGGGACTGTAATGCTGAAGTTCAGTGCTAGTGCTACGTTGCTTTAACCGGGTCTAAGGAGGACGTTCTCCACAGCTGTGTGAGCCCTGCAGCACAGAGGAGCTCTTCAGCTCCCCCCACTGGTGCTGATGGACCTCCCTCAGAGCCAGCACAAGGAGGTTCTTAATGGTCAAGCCATAGGCGGATGGGGTTCTGAGTGTATTAACAGGGTTCAAGCAATTCTCAAAGCCCCCCCCTCTCTCTCTATGTCTCTCTCTCTATGTCTCTCTCTCTCTGTCTCTCTCTCTCTCTTCTCTCTCTCTCTCTCTCGATTTCAGTTGGAGAACACCATTTAACACAAGGCCTCCCTAACATTTATCAAATAGATTGCACACTTGACAGTGTATGTACCATGGGTACATATGAGTAGTATGAACAATTGAAGACCATATCTAGAATTTAGACTGGTCTTCATAGCGTACAATAAAATGGCACTGTTCCCCTTCGCTTTCCATAACACTGACTATTTCCAGTATATATACATATATGCACATTCACTAATTAATTAATAAACAAACACTTAACTTAAAGTGAGAGATGCTATATGTAGAAAATCCTTGTGGACCCAATAATGAAGACGCATAACATATGCAGGGCTAAATGACATTTATCACCTGAGTCTCCGTCACAAGCATCCCAACCTTTGGTTTTTCCGGCTTGCTTCTGCCAGGTCGGAATGCAAATGGGATCCCTTCTTAATTACCTCTGTGCGGCGATAGGGAGTAATGGGGGGAACCTTTGCTAACACAATAACTGCTGGGCACTATGGAGAAACAAATCCCCAGCACTGAAACATTATGTAAATTATTAATTACCGCGATAGACTAACACAATCACGTTGTTTGGCTACCCAATCGGCACTCTGGTAAATATTAATTATTCACACGGATAGAGAGTGGGGGAAAAAAGATCCTGGCCATTCAAGAGGGCAATGAATCCTCTCACATTAAAATGGTGTCCCTCCTGGTTGGACTTTCTTCCACTGCACTAATGATTTGTGAATGGTGAAACTGTACCATTACCTGTAGGACGGTTACGAGCCAGTAGGGCACTAGATTTCTTTTTTTACTCTTTTTTTAGAATTTTAGCACTGAAAACCGTTCCCTATAAATTAACATAAAATAAACATGTTTATTTAGGTGATGTTTGCTCTCGCTTTGCTCAAGGCAGAGGCATTAACATTTTCTGTCCATAAGGCGCATTATTGATTCGCATTTGCATAAACGGGCCTGTAGTTTAACAGGTTTTTGCATTCGCCAATGCCTTAATGGATAGGCCTGCTCTGTTAGAGGGATGCTGAGAATGTTATCTAAATTTTCAGACTCAGGGAAAAACCTTTGAACGCTTGCCCAAGACTAATGACACAGGCGCAAGAGGGAGGAAGTGAAATGAGTGACTAAGAAGTACAGTCGACATACACAGAGCTTATGCCATACCCCAGGATCTCCCTCTACACCAACATGAGCAGGCCACCACAGAATGGCATTCGGAAAATTGAGCTCTCATGACATAGGTACGAAAGATTTATACATCCCCCAGTAAATCACTGATAAAGACCACCCCCCACCACCAGATTTTTAATATCATGCCAATATCCAACTCTCTGCCCATGGCCAATATGTTGAGGTGACTTTGACAAATTAGACACTTAAGAAATATGACAATAACCTTCAGAATGCTGCACTGCAGAAAGAGAGAGAGAGAGAGAGAGAGAGAGAGAGAGAGAGAGAGAGAGAGAGAGAGAGGGCAGAGATGCATACAGTATCAGCATTTACTCCAACATTTCTCCATTCCTCAGAAGGAGCAGCTGACACGTTTATAAACACATTATTTCCGTGGAGATGCACAATGGCTTCAGCCTTATCTGGCATGTCCAGCCTCTTAAACACGCCGTGCAAGAGAAAAGTTCCCCCAGCGTGCCGGACAATAACAAATAGAATTTGATTCCGTCCAAGTCAATCTTAAATCTCCACACAAAGAGCCTGGAGGCTGCTTCAGGTTCTTGCCCACACTAGGTTTAAGGGGGGATTTGTTATAACTGGACAAACTTTAGAGCAACATCAGTTGAGTTGACCCTAAAGCCTTAAAGCCTATTCCCTTACTTGCACTGCTTTAATCTTTGAGAGGACATGCATTGCACCTAAGAACTTTTTACATGTCAAATGCAGTGAAAAACAAACAACACACATTTTTGATTGTCTGATGATCAATTTGACTATTTCTACACTTCGGCTGCTTTTCTAAGGCAAATGGTTCATAACCATTTTATGTAAGAATATAACTATTGAAGAATACATAAACTTAATAAAAGTGCATCTTAGTTCACTTGGAATATCTGGTGGAATCTACTGTGAGTAAGCATAAACTTTTTTTCTATCAGCAGAAAAAATATTAGCAACTTTTCAAAGGATAAACAATACCCTGGGGAACAGACAAATATTTGGAGTCAACACAAAAATACTGTTGCTTGTGCAAGACATGAACAGAACAAAGAGTTGTTCATTCAAACTCTTATACTTCAGTATACTGACATAATAAGAGTCCATATCCTCATGATACAAAGAATCCTAGCCCGTATTGGAAAAGCGTAACAAAATTCTACTGAATTCAAGTCTTTTGCTATCTAATTTGTAAATGCCACACAATCAATTAAAGCAAACATGCAATCAACAAACCAGCAGTCATTTGATAGTAGTCTTACTAGGTCTCCTCAGAGAAACAGGACAATGTTTCCACTGATGAGGAGATCCCTGGCCAATGCATATCTTGAACCCCGCACATGACCCCCACCCCCCCCTTTTACCCACAGGGGCTTGACCCATGTCTGCCCACAGAAGGGAGAACCTAGCATTAAAATACATGTACAACTTACCTAGTCTAAGAAGCCAGGCAGAGGATGCTTTGGTTTGTCTTCCTCCGACTCTTCTCTCTCTCTTTTCTCTCTCTCTAGCCGTCTCGCTGTGTGTCTTATCTCTTAGTCGGTGATCCTAAGAGAGCTTCTCCCTGTGCCTGCTTCTTCTGCTGGGAGGATATCGATCTGTCAGCCAATTGTTCAGCGGCTCTGTTGTTCCCACCGTTTAGTCGGGGGGCTCCTCTCTCAGTGCCGGTCGTGGCTGCAATGGGGAAGCAGGGCAACGTGTGCACCTTGCTCCTGCTCTCTCCTCCTCTCTCAGTCTCTCTCTCTCTCTCTCTCTCTCTCTCCCGGCTCTCTCACTCGGTCAGACACACACTGTACATCTGTGACTGTGCCTCTCTCCCACTTTCTCCCCCCCTCCCTCCTTCTCCTCTCTCTCTTTCTCTCTCACACTCTCCCCCTCCTCCTCCTCTTGCTCTCCCTGTCAATTGCTTTCTCACATGCACACAAGCTCGTTTTCTCTCCCGATAGCTCCCCTATTCTATGTTCTTGCTTCTGCCTTGTTCTCCCTCCCTTCTTCCCCTGCTGACTCTCTCTCTTTCTCTCTCTCCCTCCCTCCCTCTCTCTCCCCCCATTTCATTGTATTGATCTGTTTGAGCTCTGCTCGTGCAGCCCCTAGTGGGTGTTTCCAAAAGGAGCCTGAAGATAGTCCAAGCAGCAGCACCCTGGCTCAGCTTGGGTTTTGAGAAAGTGTCAGTGAGGCATGGCTTCTCTCTTTCTCTTCCTGTCTTTTCTCCCCTTCCCCTGGCATCTCTCTTTCTCTCTCGCCCGCCTGCCCACCCCTCCCTCCCTCCCTCTCTTCTCTGTCTTCTTTCACTCACACAAAGTGCAGTCTGTGCTGTCAGCTGGGTGGTAGGACCCCTGCCTTGGTGTGATATACTGAAACTGAGATGTATTGCACCCGATGAAGCACTGAACGTTTATACTAAAGCTTCCGATAGCAGTATGTTAAAATTAAAAAAAAAAAAAAAAGGAAATTTAAGTAGAAGTTTAAATTAGGACGTCAAGTCCAGTGTTTTAGTGCTATCGCCTAACTGCATCTTGAGCTTATGCAAAGACCAGAGTAAATATTTAAGGCTAAATGACTGGGCACAGTTTTTCTTGGAAAACTGGATGTTTTTTCCATACAGACGGTGTATGCACTGTGAATATTGTAGGGTGAGTGGGTACAGCTCATCAGGAAAGCATTACTTGGGTGACCAATAAATGCTCTAATGTTTCACAAGTGTAATTTGCTGTCAAATGTTTGTGGTCATACTGTATGCCCCCCTAAATTCCCTACACTCAAATGTCCCCCTTATCACCAAGTTGTAAAATTAAAGGAATTTGCATAAATTGGTGTTACTAAGTAGCAAAGAATTTATACAAATACATGTTTCATGTCACAATATAAATAGAAAATGCACTGTATGCCAGATAGGCTACTACAGACACCATATTTTGTTCTGTCTTCAAGATACCATAAATGTAATATGTGGTAGGCTATTACCACTAAGCACTAAGTAACTCTGGCTATCAGGTAGGATCACTAAGCCCCTCCCACCACATGTACAGTAGGCTCATAGATGGAGAAGCCAGCAAGCGATGTGAATTATTGAGTAGGCCTAGGTGTACAAATGATGAAAAATGTCTGATTGTGAAAAGTTGCAGATTCCTCAGTTTATGTTCGTAAGGCAAGTAATTCAAGATGTTGAAGGGTTTTAGCCGGTAGATGAGCTAATGTTAGGCTGACTGGTGAAGAGCGTATAAGCTCGAAACGTTACACACGGGTGAAAGTTAATACAAATTCCTGATGGGAGCAAGTGTGCGGACAATCCACCTTTTTTCCTTTTGATAGCCTAGCACTTTTTGTCCAGCACCTGCCTTGGATGTGCGCACCAACAAACTACTTTTCATCAGGCTGACTGGCTTTGACAGCTAGCACGTTACTTTTCTTATTCTGAGTCCAGAGCTGTGATTGCAAACAACGACTGCCAAACCACAACAAATGCCTGACTGTGAATGTGTAACTTACTTCCATGGCAACAAGTTCTGAAGATATAGGGCCCTATTTAGCAATCTAAAACGCATGGTCACTAGCGAATAGCTTAATTAAATTAGTGGGTTGTCCAGTCCACATTGGGAGTCGTTTTGTTATAAAACATTATCAAACGTCGGGCGGATGGCGCAACAAGGCGTTCCTATGTTTCTTAATCAGTCATGGGTGTGTTTTGGGTGTAACATCATTTAAACCAATGAGAATGACATCTCTCATTCCCTTTAACAGCAACCAGGAACTTCAAACAGCGCATGGGTATTTTGAGTCAATCTGCTTGCACCCGAGACCATATGGAACAGGTATTCCACTAAACCATGCTAGACCTAGCAGAGTATAGCCTACATACATCTGCACTCGTCTATTATTTGAACTCATTGGAAAAGTGAATCTAACTTCACCGTGGTGTCATAGTCAATGACAAAACAGTTATACACAGTTAATTACTTCACTATTGACTGACCAGGGGCAGTGCCAGGGACCGCTAGGGGGTGCTACAGCCCCCCCTGGATTAGCCATAGCACCCCCAAGAAAATAATGGTTTATATCTAATTTAAAAATATTTAACCACACCAAGACACTTGTCATTTTCTGTAAAGACGCATGAATACACTGGAGATGCACCTGTGTTCTTTTCCCAGAGCATGCTTTCTCATGTTCTGCAGTGTTAGGTCCTCCTCGACGAGATTGTTGGTCCATGGATAATTTGCGGCACAATGGAATGGTATTGTGGAACCGCGGACTGAAAGAAAAAGACAATAAAACATTTTCCAGTTTAGGAAATATTTCTCAATTTAGTGTCATCAAATAGGCAACATATTAGAGCGTAGTGGTGTGAGCGCTCATTCAATGTCTGTGCGCGTCTGCTCAAGTTAAACTGAACCACTGGAGATAATGTGGATAGAAGCAACAAACAACGTTATTTAAAACAACGAACAAAGTGGATTCTTGGTGTCCATGAAAACAGCATAGAAATGGGCTAATCTAATCCAAAAGAATGGAAATAACGGGCCTTTGAATTGACACTAGTTAAGATGCAACACAAATATATTCCTTTTGCAATGCTTTATGCTTTATTGAGGTATTCTTCAAAAGTGTATTTTGAATTTGAGGCTAGCTAGGTCTGTCTGATCTGTCTTTTACATTTCCTTACAAAATATAGGCTATTAGGCCTATCATGCAGCCCAGTGATACAAGGTCACACCTAGTCTACTCGAAATTAGGCTGTTGTAGGCTTAAATTAAAAGTTTAATGGGCATAAGTCATTAAATGTCGTAGCAAATAGCCTATGGTGATGACACCACTTTTAAAAATGTATTTCACTCTCGCTGGAGTGAACACAGAACACGGGCTGTTGCGCAAACAAATGAATGAGGGGAATGATCTGCATCTCCGTTCACCAAAACTATGTTTTTGCTAACCCATTTGCACAAAACATAATTTCGGAAAGGTTCTCAATTGATATTTCTCCATGTTGGATAGTGTGAAGCAGTGAAGTGATAGCCTATTGCAGGTAGGCCTAGAGGCAATGTTCAAACCCCCTGGACTGTCATCATCCACACCACCTCTCAGAGAACACTTCCATCCCTGACAGTAGGCCGTCGCACAGTAATGCTTCCAGCCTCCCTTGGAGTAACACTGTGTTTTACATCACAATGCTATGAATTGTTGATAGTTCTATTGGGTAATGTCTGCATAAATGACGACTTACAGAAAGGGTGCGAGCGAGCCTTCATGCACTTCACAATTTCACAGTGGGACAGCCCTAAGCCCTCATAAGGTTAGCGGGAACGCACATCAAAGTATGTGGCAGAATCCCAATCTCTCACCCCTAAATCCTAATCTATTAACCCTCTAACCCTAATCTGAGCACTCACACAATTTACAACTACACAACTGACATCAGTCGTAAATGATCACGTTTGCGAGGGTGTAAGGGTTCAAAAAGCTAATAATGGACAATGGGACAGCACCTTCAAACTAGCATTAAATTGACAACACAAAACACGTCAAACACGTTTCCGTTTCTGTTTTATGGCAGTTGTTTGCCAAAGTTTTTTCAAGCTTCCAGCCTCCCTTTGGATAACCCCGTATTTCACGTCACAATGCTATGAATTGTAGATAATTTCATTTAGTAAAGTGTTCAAATTTTTTTTGTAGGGTGGTAGGGGAAGAGTCCCAAATTCGCATGCCGGCATGGGGAAAGGGCTCAGAAAGGGTGCGAGCGAGCCCTCAAGTTTCATAATTTTGTAGTGGGAAGTTTTGTAGTGTAGCCCTAAGGCTTCACGAAGTTTGCGGGAATGCGCATCAAAGTATGTGAGTGCATACGGGAAACATTGGGATTGGGCCTGTGAGTCTGTGAAAGGGGGGACATTGAGATTTAACAAAGGTGTTGCTGCTCTAGCTCTAGTTCACTTCTTAACTGTCTGTGGTGTGTGGTTCAGAGTGTGTGTCGCTAGTTGCTATTTTGAAGGGGGAAAAAGTCGCTGGAAAGGTCTGAAAAGTCACAAAATCTGTGTTAAAATCGCATGGTGATGAATTGACGTCATCAGTTAGATTGAGTACATCGACACATCGTCCCAGCCTTACTCCAGAAACATGACAGAAATGATGCAGCGTCATTGCAAGATATTTTTGTGTATTGTTTTGCATTTTGCTACCAAATTGTGCGCTCTCTTTACTAAATCGTGCTCTCATTTTTACTAGATTCTGTGCTCTCATTTTACTATATTGTGTGCTCAATTTAGTAATTTGTGCGCTTGTTTTACTAAACAGTGGGCTCATTTGCTAAATTGTGTGCTCATTTTACTAAACTGTGCTCTCATTTTAATGTTTGTAAAATGAGTGCATGATTAAGGCTACTAAAATGAGTGCACTGTTTAGCAAAATGAGTGCACTATTTATTAAAATGAGTGCATGATTTAGTGATGTAGTAAAACAAGCGCACAATATACTAAATTGTGCCAACAATCGAGTAAAAGGATAGCACAATTTAGTCAAACGAGTGCACAATTTAGTAAAATGAGCACACAATTGAAAAAAACAAGTGCACATTCTCTGGATATACAGAAACTCTTACACCTCCTGGGCTCGGTACTTTCGTTCTAAAAGTCTCAAGATAAAGCAAACTTCAACATTCTAAAAATAAATTAATTGACTGCAAGGCATATTGTGTGAAAGCAACATGAATTCTGTTAATCAGTCCACAATAGAAGGATGTATGCTACTAATTGTTTGTATAGGCTACTTTTGGAAATGTTAAGATTGGACAAAAGTAGCCTACTATATTGCAAAACAAAACTGTACATTGGCTAAAGTAGCAGCCATTTGCATATTATGATATTATGATTTAGATAATTCATGAGAATTTATCAGTTCACACGTGGGAACTTAATTGACATCCAGTAAATGCATAGGCCAGGCATATAACATTATAAAACATGTATAAAATATGTATACATGATAACACAAGCAGGCTACACATTTCAGCTAATTTAATTCTCAACTGTGGCATGACTGTTTGAATCACGACAAATTGTGTGCCATTTTTACTTTTTGTTTTTTATTTTGACTGGCTATCAAACCCATCCTTGACCTCATGTCCTCAAGGTCAACACCAACAACACAATGCCCATGCTGAACGGTGAAGCGCTAGAAGAGGTGGATGATCACCTACCTTGGCAGCATGAGTCATGACAGTCAACTGGGTGGAACTGACCCAGACGTGAGAGCGAGGATTGGCAAGGCTAGGGCAGCGTTTCTCCAACTGAAGAATATCTGGAGTGCAAGAGACCTGTCCATCAAAACAAAGATCAGGGTCTTCAACACCAATGTAAAGTCAGTTCTGCTGTATGGCTCCGAAACATGGAGAACCACCGTTTCCACCACCATGAAGATCCAGACTTGTATCAGCAGCACCTGTCTGCGGCGCATTCTCCAGATCCATTGGCCTGATACAATCAGCAACGAGGAACTCTGGCAACGCACAAACCAACGACCAGCTGACGAAGAAACGAAGGCGTCAGAAGGGGATGGAGGGACATGGGTGGATTATCCTAAAGTGACTACAGGTCGGGAAATTTCGGACGCCTTCTTTTGCTGCCTTTTCTGCTTTCCTGCATTAGCATGTTTGCTAGGCCTAGCTCATACCACGCACGACACATTCTATTATCCTTTGCACTAAACAAAGAAGACCACAATAATGAATTTGGATATTACAGATGAAACATAGCCTATATTTAAAAATATATTAAAATTTGAGGTTGTGATGTTTTTCTTTAGGGACCGTTCGTTATTTATAAACGGGGTCACCGGAGGGATTTTGAGTGCTTCAATCAAAAGTTGCATGACCCTCCCCTGCCTGCAAGAAAATGATCAACGACCCTCCAGCAGCCTTTTCAAAAAATACATGACCCTCCCTGGCCAATTGTCGATACCTTCCACCCACGTTATAAAGCGCTATGTAAACACATCGACTTTAACTGTCGTTCTAAACTCACCCTCTGCTTTCTGATCTTACACATCACACTTCACCAAGATGGTGGCCATCTCTAGGCTTAAGTCATTGTAAAGTTGCCGAAGCTGAACATTATCCAAAACTCAATTTCTCAGACGAGCGTCAATTTGGGAGCTTGCTACCTCCTTCCTTCTCAAATGACTTGAAAAGGCCGTTTGCACAATTTCTAAATAATCACAGGGACCGAAAAATACCTAACATGCCAACTTTTTCGGGTTTAGGCCTATCATTTTAACTTTTCCCGCTGTCTTGCCGTTTTTTCCAATATTTTCCGTAGAATATCCCATATTACTGTAATACCTGCATTCTGGCCTGCTATTTATTTGACCAATGTATTTGTTCAACTTTATGAAGCAGAATTACGCCCTGCTTGTGGAACGTAACACATTTTTGTTGGCAGGAGAGAGAATGACAGCGATTAACAAATTGCACTTGTTGCTGGTTACCAATAAATAGGGCCTACTATATATTTTTTTTGCAAACAACAAAACAGAAAGGATGGAGATAGCAAAGCTAGAGATGGGCAGGAACAAGGTCAATTGGTAGAAATGCTTGTCAAAACGTTAGGACCTGGATGTGTGGATGAATGAAGCACAAGTATGCTTTATAAGCATGCACACTGTTTAAAGTTAGGCTAGGCTACACGGTAAACTACAAGTAAACCAAAGTTAAATGTAGCTTTTTTAGGGCTGGATAAAGTTGACCAAATGGATATAGGCTGTTAGGCGTGAAATAAAGTAGGCTACTTTGTTGCTCCAACCCTTCCAACGTTAATGGAGACGGATGTTGACATTTTCCGTATTTTTTATGTGAGAAACCGGGAAATCTCCTTATTTTCATTGTTCAATGTTGACAGAGCTATGGAACGAAAGAGAACGTTATGGCGACAGAAATCAACAATCAAACAAGCCACTTTGATTTTTTGCTGTTTTCATTAATACAAAAGATGGGTGACCCCCCCCTCCTAGACAAAAAAAAGTTAGGTGACCCTCCCCTCAACAAAGAATAAAACGACATGACCCTCCCCTATTTTCCTTCGGTGACCCTGTTTATAAATAACGAACGGTCCCTTATCCTGAATAATGAGCCTAGTACAAGTCAAACTAGATGTACCGCAGAGCGGTACAAAATATGTCCGCCGCCCAGTCCAGCACATTTTTTCCACAAAAATAAGTCATGTTTGTCAAATTATGTTCATTTCCTACTTTGTTCCTTTTTTGTGTTTGTAACTGAGTGTGTGCAGAGTGTGTGGTTGTTTTTGTGTACAGTATGTGTGTGCTTCTGTGTGTGTTTATTGAGTGTGTGTGCCTTCATGTCAGTTAGTTTTTTTGTGTGTGTGTGCTTGTGTATGTAGGTATGTTTGTATGTGTGGGTGCTTGTGTGTGAGGGTGTATTTGTGCATTTGTAAATGTAAATTATATGTATACATCCATCTGTGTGATGCACAACAGCCAATATGTGCCAGAATGTTCACCACACACTAGTTTCAGGTGGAGAGTGAAGGAGTGAATGAACCAATAACACACTGGGAGGATGATTACAAGGCCAAATTAAATGAATCAGGCAGGTTGGGAATTTAGCCAGCAAATCAGGGAACCACCTACTCTTTGCAAGTGCCATGGGATCTTTAACAACCATGGTGACTCAGGACCTCAATTTAACATTCATGCAAAAAAACATCTCCTGCAGTACATTGTCCCTCTCACTGCAATAGGGCATTGGGATTGATATTTGTTTGGTGGCTTTTGGCCACAGGCAAGAGTGCCACCTACTGGCCAGCCACCAACACCACTTCAAGCAGGAACCTACTCTTCCAAGGAGTTTCCAAGTCAGTAATTCAGCAAAGTCAGGGTATCTGCTGGTCTGGCTGCTGGCTAAAAACAAAAAGTGAAAGGCATATATGATTCTAACTGTCTCACTGAATTGCATTATGCACACTCAATTCTCATTGGTATCTGCTAGACAACAAGTACCAAAACATGATTAGTTCATAGATTTTACATGTAAAGTACATTTTATACAACCCCACCCCCATCTTGCCTGTTCATAATTCTGAGAAATTCTTGAGTTGTGTCCATGTGTGCGTGTACGTGTTTATGTTTATGTGTGTGTGTGTGTGTGTGTGTTTATGTATGTGTGTGTGTGTGTTTATGTATGTGTGTGTGTGTGTGCATACATGTGCATGTGTGTGTGTGTGTGTGCCTGTGTGTGTGCATGTACATGCATGCGTACATATGTCTACTGTGTGTGCATGTGCCATACGTATGATTACTGTGAATGTATGTGTGTGCATGTGTATCTGTTTATGCACATGTGTGCATATGGAATGGGTTAACATGGCCTCTGGAGGCAAACATACACAAAAATTGGTCATCCTAGGCCCTACAGTTCTCAAGATATTCACAGAAAACTCTGTTGGTGTACAGTCCCTAAATGTACACATAAATTAATTTATTGTATAGCCCCCCATGAACAAAAGTCCACGAAACTTGGCATGCATTCAGAGGGTGTCATAATGATCACTTTCAATTTTGTGCAGTTTTGATCATGTCAGCCAGAGATATTATGATTACAACACCTAATTTTTTGCTTTTTCATTTTTAACTAGGTGGCACTATACATGAAATGAGTGGTTATAGGATGGGTTGACATGGCCCCTTAAGACCAACATACAAAAAAAGGTGGTCCTCCTAGGCCATACGGTTCTCGAGATAATCACAGAAAACTGTGTCCGGCCACCTACAGGCCAGTTGGTATACAGTATCATAAATTCATTTATTGTATGGCACCCCATGAACGGAATTCCACAAAACTTGGCGTGCATTCAGAGGGTGTCATAATGATCCTACACTTCCAATTTTGTGCAGTTTTGACCATGTCAGGTCACAGATACCTGCGATTACAACACCTCATTTTTACTTTTTCATTTTTAACTAGGTGGTGTTATACATGAAATGAGTGGTTATGGAATGGGTTGACATGGCCCCTTAAGATCAACATACAAAAAAAAGGTGGACCACCCCACCCTCCTTTCGGGGGGTTCAGTCCAGCAGGGGGGGCTACAGATCACATGCCCACCAAGTTCCGTGCACCCCGGTCTTTCAGTGTCCCGGGAATCCTTGATGGAAAATTGCTCATGCGAAAAAAATAAAAATCTGACTAAACCTATATGACCGCCGCTTCACTGCGCGGCGGTCATGATAATCTAAGCCTATGATTAAATACAGTGCATTGATACATTCATTCAATAGGGTAACTGATCAAGGATCTTGTTTAAAATTCTGACCTTCCTCAAGCCTAGGGGTAGCCTAGGCTACAAATGTAGACCCCTTCATGCCTATAGGCCACACCTGCACTTCACTCCTAGTACAAGACAACAAATACTACCAGGCTTAGGCTATTGAGATTAACTTGAAATTTGAGTTAGTTTAATGAAATCTGAAAGTTCTTTGCAGCTTGATGCTCATATCATATCAACACAACCAGTGCATTGCATTAGCACATTTTATCACATCACACATATTGTTTATGAAAAACATACATACCTTAACTTTAATCCTCATATCCTGCCGGCGGGACGGTTAGATAGATAGATAGATAGATAGATAGATAGATACTTTATTGATCCCCAGGGGAAATTCAAGGTCTCAGTAGCATACAGACATCACACACACATTCACTAACAGCAGAAAAAAGTAATTAAAAGTATGTAATATAAAAAACACAACAAAGCAATAAGGACAGTAGAAGATAAAGGATATACTAAATAAACTAAAATACAAATTATACTAAATAACACTTAATCTAAATCAATTCTAAAAAACAGTATCCACATAGTGGGTGATTAATCAATCAAGAGGCTTGCAATGACTGAGGCAGGGACTGAGCCTGTGATTCTCTGTGCATAGTAAGGTAAGGTGCTCTGTGTTAGTGAGTGTCATGGTGATGGTGCAAATGAGTAAGTCCAACAGTGCAACAGTGCAAGAATAAAGTCAATATATATCTATATATATACCTATATTAAGAAAAGGTATAAGTGTGGCCACAGTTCGGCTGTGGCATGGGGGGAGGCAGAAAGACAGTGGTAAAAAGTGGCTAGTGGACAGACAGTATCCAAACATGGAGGGGGTGAAGAGGCAGACAGACTATGCGGAGAAGTCTATCTCTCCTCTTCCCTTAAGTGAAGCATTGAACTGTTCAATGGCCCTGGGGACAAATGACTTCCTCAGTCTGTCTGTTGTGCAAGGCAGTGGCAGAAGTCTCCAGCTGATCAGGCTCTTCTGCTTTACAATAGTGCTGTGGAGTGGATGACACTCATTGTCCAAGATGTTGATCAGTTTGTTCAGGGTCCTTTTTTCAGATATTGAAGTGATGCACTCCAGTTCAGCTCCCACTACAGAGCCAGCTTTCCTTACTAGCCTGTCAAGTCGCCCCGCATCCTTCTTCTTTGTGCTTCCTCCCCAGCATACCACTGCATAGTAGAGGACGCTGGCAACAACAGACTGGTAGAACATCCTGAGGAGCTTGCTGCACACATTGAAGGACCGCAGCCTCCTCAGGAAGTACAGCCTGCTCTGCCCTTTCTTGTAGAGTGTGTCAGTGTTGGCTGACCAGTCCAGTTTATTGTCCAGGTGGAGACCCAGATACTTGTAGGTGCTTACCACCTCCACATTGACCCCATCAATGGAGACTGGTAACAGAGTGGGCTTAGACCTGCGGAAATCCACCACCATCTCCTTGGTCTTTGAAGTGTTGAGTTGAAGATGATTGAGTTGGCCCCCTCTCCCTCCCCCACCTCCCCCAACATTCTAAATCAATTGTATGCACCATATTGCTATGTAGCATAGTAATGTTATACACAATTTCAAAGCTTTGGCTCTTGGGAATCCAAAAATGACTATTTTTTTCATGTACAATCTGTATAGTGCTTTACATTTTCAGATTAATTTTATTATGTCTCAATTAAATTTGATCCAAAATGCCCCCCTCCCCCTCCTCCGCTTTTGGTGCTACCCTGACTTATGGCTGCAGTGTAGCTGCAGCACCATAAGTAGATGCAACATATTGGGTACTGAAATATTCACAAGAATCCATAGAAATTGAATCTTAATGTTGTATTATCCAATATTAGTTGTACAGATGTATAGTGTATCTTATACACACTCATTAAACCAACAAAGTAAATGCAAAAATAGAGACTTTTTTGTAATTACTCCATATTTTGTGTAGTCAGTCTATATCAGAACACCTGACATACAATCTAAATAGTCCACAAGAAACCACAAAGTGTTACCTTTCATTTGAGACCAGGATTATGCTTCTACACAAAGGGGTTCATATGCAGTAAGCATTTGAGTGTCAGTATGCATTTTGGATAACAAAAAGTCCTATGGGGTAGCCTAGAAATCTAGACGCGCCCCTAACGGCAGGAAATTACATTTGCTGCCAGGGCTAGTCTAGCAACTCTCCGTTGGCTTGTGAGCTCCAGAAATCGAAACTTAATCAGGACATTGAAATTGTGTATAGAGTCGTTTGGTGGGCTTAACATAATGATTGATGGCAGAGTTGCAACGGTATCCTATTGCGTCCTATTGCGTGCAGAGGGAATTTGAAAGACAACTGATTATCCCGCCCCTCGGACTGAGCACTGCGAACGGTGAGTGCCCAGACCCTACATTTTAATGTGGGTCTGGCTCGCCAGGCTACCTATGGGGAGTTTCCATAGGCATTTTACAAAACGCACGAGCATACCTTGGCAAATAATGGTCTAAAGCACTTATATTTTCATTCTATATTGATCTACTCACACAGCCTCACAAGAGCTGGTGCTAGGGCTCAGTTGTGTTTCTAAGGGATATCAAGTGACCCAGAGGGCTGAAATGTGGTCAGTTCAGAGATGCTTGTAATCCGGCAGAAAGAAAAAACTATATTCAAGCCTCTGTAACTCTGTATGAGTACATCACACAGTTATTTTGACTGTTTCCTACTTTCCTAAAACTACAGGTTCTCAGCTTTCTATAGAGGTCAAATATTTGATGGTAGGCCCCAAAAGAGGTGGGAACAATGCCCTTGTAAATAGGCACAGTGCAATTTCAGGCAAAAACTTGAAATTTGTATTGAGATCTATGTGGTTTAAATGAATGGTGATAAAAAGAAGCAGATACATGAAAATACTGTAGCTTAAAAGCTGAAACCATTAACATATCTCCATATAACAAATATGCCAACTGTGCAACATAGTTAAGACTTTCTGTTTCTAGTTAGGACAAATGTTCAGTGTTTTTTCCCATTCTGCTTATCAATGCTTCTCAGGCTGAACTGAGAGAGGATAGGTGTTTAAAGCAACAAGTGGACATATTCAGAGTATTTCATATTTCTATAAAGGCTTGAATTCAACTCAGTAAATACATGATGGATACAGTATTAAGTGACAATGCAATTAAATCCTCCACAGATAATTGGCTCTCTGGGTCTCATGACTGCTGGCTTTGTATTTGAAGAGGATAATGGCTCAGCTGGAATTATACACTTCAGTAACACAATCGCAGTTTTATTCAGGCATCGGTTCTACCATCTCATTCAAGTCCTCTGTGAAACAAATGGTTACTGGATGAATTGATCAAAGCAAGGCATGTCTTTGTCATGCTCAAATGTAAACATTGTATTTCCTCCTTCTATGAAACGGAACCCTGAGGGTTATATTTGCTGTAGCATGTGGCCTTTTATATCAACTTCTGAGTCCAATTAATACATTATTTGAATTCACAATAACAACAACAGCCACACTCGTCCCTTCAGGAAAAGCTGAGGTCCAGTGGAATTGTTGGAATCAAAACAAATTTTCATAACACTTTCTCTGAACCCAGTGTCCCTAAAGCATAAACAAATTCACAAAGGGTTTTGTAGCATTACTGAAGCTTCACAATTTGTTTGTAATAAGTTTGTATCACTATGTAATCATGACTACTCTCATAATACACCATTGTGATGTTATCCACATCAAGGCTTGAATTAAACACTTGCAAGAATGAAATCGGTTCTAGATATGCAATGTGAGTAAATAAATGATGATTTTCATCATTAAGTAAAATCTTGGGATACCTTAAGTTTCATAAGTTCTTAATTGGGGCAGCCGTGGCCCACTGGTTAGCACTCTGGACTTGTAACCGGAGAGTTGCCGGTTAGAGCCCCGACCAGTGGGCAACGGCTGAAGTGCCCTTGAGCAAGGCACCTAACCCCTCACTGCTCCCCGAGCGCCGCCATTGTAGCAGGCAGCTCACTGCGCCGGGATTAGTGTGTGCTTCACCTCACTGTGTGTACACTGCTGTTTGTGTTTCACTAATTCACCGATTGGGTTAAATGCAGAGACCAAATTTCCCTCACGGGATCAAAAAGTATATATATACTTATACTTATACTCTTCATTACATCTAAGCCTTTCCCATTGTTCCTGTGAGTTTTGATACTCTGGGTATTTCACCATTCATATGCAATTCAACATTTGCCTTGGCTTAGACAGTCCATCTTGATTATTTGTTTTACCACTCATTATGAAGCTCCGATGCCTTCAGACAAAATAAAAGAGGTGTGTATGTGTGTGTGTGTAAATTATTTACCAGGCCCTTTGACCGGCGCACGTCAGTGAGCTGAGCTGGATTGTGAGCTGAGGATCAGTAACACAGTGAAGGCGAGGCTTCTGGAGAGAATGGTTTAACATTTGACGATGACTTCTAACAAAGGCAGATGTTTGGGTAACACTGTACCTCAACCTGGCTTCATAAGACCTCCATAGCCATATCAGAAACATGTCATGGCAGATGCCATATAAAGCCATCATGACACTTGATGCCCAGTGATTTGATAGTGTCATGTTACCATCATCAGTAAGTGTCATGATAGCACTCAGATGTATCACAGTTTATAACACATGCTACCAGAGCTAAACCTGTGGGGTAGCTAGAGGGCATTCAGCTCCTGCGTCTCTGAGGTTGAACCTATTGAGCTCCCTTACCTCTAGTGGGCTCCTACAAAACAGTGTACACGTGGGCCATGCATTGAAATAATTCATGAATATGTATGTGTGCTGATTTATTTCTCATTGAACTCACTTAGCTAATGTTATATCCAAAGTTGTCATAGCATCATGCATGACAAATACCCATCATGATAATATGGCAGTTTTACTTCACTGGACGATGAAAATCATAACTACTATAGACTATGCTTGTGTACAACATCTGCTGTGACAAGATTATGATGTTTGTTATAACAGGATTTTTAGTGTAGTGTTTTCAGTTAATGTGGGCAGCCTGTCCACAAGCAAACAAATTGAATGTGCCATTGACAGCTAGCCCTCTCAATTAGTCTTCACTCAGATTGAAGTGTCATTTGTTTTTTGCTGTCACAAAGACATCAACTGGGTGTCTGCAGTGAGGTTCTTCCAGATTCATAACAGGGATAGTTAACGGTTTCACTTGTGCAAAAGCATTTGTTATATCAGGTAGAATTGATGAAACTGTAAACCCAAGCAATACTTTTATCAAGGACGCGGGAAGGGGTGCTGCAGCACCCCCTGCTGGCAGGAGATAGATTTTTAAGATTTGTTTTATATATTTTTAAATAATTACTAATTCGCTGTCTGACATTATTCATATTTTTGTATGTGAAATGATGAGTCAAATAGCAAAAAAGGGTTATGGATTGGTTTGAATATAGGCTACTAAAAATTAACAGTTATAGAGATCAACGTGAACGTGAGTAGCGTGGTTTCAGCTAAGTGTGTAGGCCTACAGTTGAGGCCTACATATTCTATGCGATTTACACGTTCAAAAAATCATGGATAAGCTGAAAGAAACTTTCTTTGTGTTGTACAGTTTTGCTAAATTAATAAATTATAGCTAGTGAAATCATTTCACTAGTTGCTAAGATAGAAATTATTAGGACACATTCTTGCTGTGGAGACGACACACTTATTCAAGAATTATTTGCGAGATCATTGCAGCCTGATTATTAGCCTATATTTAAAGCCAAACATCTCTGGTGTGGTTTTGACGATCAGAAAAGTACATAGCTGCCAACTCTCACGCATTGGCCGTGAGACACACGCATTTGATTAGTTTCACACACTCACACGCCACACCCACGATTTCTCACGCTGAAGTGTCAACCCGGTCGGTCAGATGCCTGAAAAATGAGTTTAGCCTATAGATCTACCTGTTGAGCCACGGTTATGCTTTCAGAGACGGTGAGAGGGTTCAAGAGCACCCCCTGTCTGTGGAATTTTCTAAATTTTTCTCTCATTTGCGATGCTACTTCAAAAGCCATCCCAGGCATTCCCCGGCTTCAGGTAGGCCTATGCTTTGAGTATTTTTTTTCACGCTGAAGTGTCAGCGTGGTAGGTAAAATACCTGGCAGATGAGGTTCAACTAAACTAAACCTATACATGATATCACACATCATGTGAACGAGCGGAATCTAAGCTTTCCAATGATATTAGCGCCAAGTTGCTGTGATAAATGGTTCGCGAGAAAATTATCATTGAACCGACGTGCAATTTAGGCTAATCATATTTTGCATTTTGCACACAGTGCACACCCATTACTCTCGGTTGTAATATCTCACTAACCCTTCACACAACATGTGGCAAACCTAATATCACAATAAACAGCAAACCGTTGCGAATCACGAGGGATATAAAGCATGCCTCTGTTTTTGAAATTGCAACACATTTCTACATAGCCTCATTGGGGCTTAAATTATAATGTATTCTAATGTAAACTATTTGTCAGTAGGCCTACATACATTTTTTGTAAATTGCTCAGTAGATTATCCCACTATCATGGTTCTTATATTATCAGGTTCCAGCCAATCCCACTTACACAGATAAATGAATATATTTATATTGCCATGCTTTCTAGTGACATTAATGCAAAATATAAAGAAAATCAAATAAGGAGACACAAATATTGATATAAAGCCTGACATAAGCCATATGCAAACATTCACATCATGCAGATATGGGTACATCCTGAAAAAGGAATAGCCTGTAGGCTATGGCCATTACAATGACCAATATATTATCGTAAATGAACTAGCTGAAAAAAACAAAGGTGACCACTTCTGCATAATTTCATGGAGTGCTGAACATTTCTGAACTGTGAAATGGACCATATGTTTTTTTCGTGGTTGTGAACTTATTGCAATATCACCATAACTATTCCACCTGTGTATGCATGGTTATAATTCTGAAGTGCAAAATAGCTTAGGCTACAGCACAAATATTTCCATAAAAAAAATAAGCAAGTCTGACCTCTGAATTTATTTTTAAAAAGCGCGCCAGATTGATGCATTTAAAAGTTAAAATTTACAAACATTTCTTAAATTCTTACAAAAACACCCACCCACTTTTTAAAATTGTTAGTTTGGACCCCCCACTATTGCCGTCATGAGAAATACCAGTGCTGTTTGTACGCCAAATAAATAATAACCTATAGGTTTATGTAAAACTCCCCATTAACAGCATCACGTCACTAACCACAGCTACTGTAGACTGTACAATGGTAGGCCTTCAAAAGCATGACATTTTCGCTTCAGTTTGATATTTAATTTACTTTATCCGCTTCCATGCGTTCATTGAACGATCCGCAGTGCTGTAATGGAAACCTTATTGCGTAGCCAAGTAGCCTATATATTGAGTTATTTTTAAATTATGCATGATTTACTTTTTATTAATTTCGTAGGCTGGCTTCATTTTGTTATATAGAAGTATCTAAATAACCTGGTAAAATGTACCAGAATTCAGGAAATTGCATCTAGTCCAAAAAAAAATACCCCCCACTGAAATGTCCCACCCACTTTCAGAATGCCTCCATAAGCCCATGGTCCTAGCATTAGGCTAGATCCCTTTGATACCAATGTTAATTTAACTCTGGGACCCTGGTCCCTACACCTGAGAACCAATGTACTTTTTTTTACTGTACGGTATAATGCTGAACGAGCCAAACAAAAATTTCCGCAGCAAAATTTTGGTTGGCCCCACCAAATCTCACTCCAAGGTTTTTTGTAAAGTTGGCAGCCCTGAAAGTAATTTTCCTTAGCTATACTGAAATAGGCTAATGATGTCAAGTGCACTTCTGTGGTGTTAGAGTGGGTGCAGTGGAGTCGGAGTGCTGTCGCGGAACATTGGAATTTGTGGCTGCCCAGGACGTTTCTAAAACTTTTCTCTATCACCCGCACACCGCACTAAAATGATGTATTTAGCAGTCAAAATCCGAAACATGTCCAGGAGGGGAGAAATCATCGGACATCCATTATATTTGTTATTCAGCACCCCTGGTCAAAAATAGGTTCCCGCGCGCCTGACTTTTATTGTTCTAACTGAATTTCCATCAAGTTTCAGCATTTCTGAACAGTGCAGACTGTTTCATTCTGTATTTTCATTATGCTTTCACACGTAAATGACAAGATATCAGACAGAGACAGATTCTATTGTCAATTTTGACATGCTGACTAGTGGAAGAGAACAATCACAATGAACTCTTTTTGTCTTGTTGTTTCCCACAAGTCAGGCAATGTAGGCAATCCAACAATAAGTCACAGCTTCAATGCATTTCGCATTGAATGCATTTTGTAAATGTGACAAAAGCAGTGGAAAGGCAGTTGCAGGGACCATGACAGACAATAAGGTCACAGCCTGATGTGTAGCCACTTAAACAGCATCTGCAGTGTCATAGGCCTACTGTATACGCGTCATTACTTTTAAACATCCTAATGGTGGTTGTTTGCTTATTTTGCAGCCCTGGGGGTCGCTTCTAGAAAAGTTAGCAACGACGTTGCTCACCAAACAACGGCATTGTTACACCTGTTTCCAGAAAGCATCGTAGGCTACCTGTGTCGCAATTCGCTACCTCCGACGTTCGAACACCGTAGTTCCAACAACGTTGTTGATGATGCAGCGATACATATCATTGGTGGAAACAGTGGCAACGTGTAGCTAATACCCCACCCCCTAGAAATTCTCTGCCACAGCCTGTGTTGACATTTTTCTAATTTAAACCGAGTGATTAATGCTGGCATTGTCATCTGCAAAACCCTAAACCTATTGCAAGTATATAAAACATTTTACTGAAGCCGGCAAATATGTGCCATTATTTGTGTAAAATATCTATGTTGGAAAAAATATATAGTCTGGATGAATGTCTGGGTATCGCAAATGATATCAACTGTCTCGTGGCCTAAAGACAGCGTGTCAGTGCACTGTGCTCGGCCGGAGTTCGCATCCTGTTTCTTCTTTTTACCTCTGAGTAAGAGTAGGGCTACGAGACACAACAAAAGGTTTTGACCATACACATTTATGTATATAGTTACTCTACATTGAGAGACCATAGGTACAAGACATCAGTCAAAAACAGTTGAATCTACATGTCACACTAGTTCACCTGCAGGTAGCGAGAAGCAAGAGGACAATCTCACATCATAAGAAAATCGAACCTACAACGCTGGGATAACAAGTCACCTGCTTTAGCCACTAGGCTACACCATTTATTGATGTGCTGATTTTAAGAGTCTGTGAAGATTATAATTACTAGCAAGGCAATACTCGAATTAACATAAATAGCAACAATGAGCCAAGTAGGCGAGTCAGTCTCTTAATCAAAATTAAGCTAGGCCTACAGGATAGATTAATTATTATGTCACAAGATAAACATCCACTTCGCAATTTTTGGTTAGGCAGTTGTGATTTTTGGTTTGATGCTCTGGGTCTCTTTTCCCAGTTTGAACTACTGCCCCTGGGGGTCGTTTCTAGAAAGCATCGTTTGCTAACTTGCGTCGCAACCTTGGTAGTTCGCTCCATCGTTCTTGGATTTGGTGTTTCTAGAAAAGGTAGTTCGAACTCTCAATCGCAAACAAGGACACAAAGTTTGGTCGTTTGAACTACTGCCCCTAGGCAGTCGCACTTGTGTCGTTCCTTGGTAGTTCCTGTTGGTGTCCTAACCAAAAATCACAACCGCCTAACCAAAATTTGCGAAGTGGATGTTTATCTCGTGACTCAATGATTGATCTATCCTGTAGCTTAAACTGCTCCCCTACTTGGCTCATTCTTGCTATTTATGTTAAAGGAGAATTCCGGTGTGATATTGACCTAAAGTGTGTTGAAACATGATACCGAGTGTGAACGTATGTCTCATAGCCCATCTCGGCTTGTCCCCTGCACTTCAAAATCTGGCGCTAGTTAGCCGATGCTACCAACAGCTTTTTCAATGGTGGTGCTTCAGCATCGGGCTAGCCATGCAAATAAATCACTGTTTTACACCATTTACAAGGCTCAATGTATCTCCACACTTCATTGGTAGACTTCTGAGGGCCCTGACATTTAAAACGAGACATTGAGAACTTTGAAAAAGCACTGGTAGTTTACTTACAAGACGAAGTTATACAGACAGTATCTTCAATGGTTTTAGCGCTTGCAGCCATCTTGAATTTAGTCACCGATAAGTCGAAATACGCTAGTAAGAATGAACAGGTATGATAAGGGGATCAGATTCCAAAAATAATTCTGTGGAAATGCATGGATTCCAGTTGCTGCTACTGGAAGAAACTGGAATCCATGCATTTCCACAGAATTATTTTTAATTAAAGTATTGCCTTGCTTTTAGTATTATAATCTTCACAGTCCCTAACAGCAGTGTTAAATGGTGTATTGGCTAAAGCAGATGACTTATTATCCCAACGTTGTAGGTTCGATTTTCTTATGATGTGAGATTGTTCTCTTGCTTCTCGCTACCTGCAGGTGAACTAGTGTGATACGTAGATTCAATTGTTTTTGACCGATGTATTGTACCTATGGTCTCTCGATGTAGAGTAACTATACATAAATATGTATGGTCAAAACCTATTGTTGTGTCTCGTAGGCCTACTCTTACTCAGAGATGAAAAGAAGAGATAGGATGCGAACTCCGGCCGAAAGGCCAAGAGTGCACCAACGCTGCTGCCGTTAAGCCACGCAGAGACAGTTCATAACCTATGGGATACCCAGATATTTGTCCAGGCTATATATTTTTTCCAACACATAGATATTTAACACAAATAATGACTCATATTGGTCTGCTTAAGTTAACTGTTTTATATGCTTGCAATAGGTTTAGGTTTTGGCTGATGGCAATGACCAGTACCAGTATTAATCACTCGGTTTAGATTAGAAACATGTCGACATAGGCCGTGACAGAACATTTCTAGGAGGTGGGGTATTACACGTTGCCACTGTTTCCACCAATGATATCTATCGCTGCATCATCAACAACGTTGTTGGAACTATGGTGTTCGAACGTCGGAGGTAGCGAATTGCGACACAGGTACGATGCTTTCGGGAAACAGGTGTAACAATGTCGTTGTTTGGTCACAAGTTGCGTCGTACCACGGTGGTTGAGCAACGTCGTTTCTAACTTTTCTAGAAACGACCCCCAGACCAGCTATGGCAGTGTTCCCCATCCAGGCCCTCTTTAAACTGTTGACTGTGTGAGTGCATCCTTCATAAAACATGCAAAATAATTCCTAGTCAATTATGACAAGGCGATTATAATGCAAATCACCTTCTGGTTGCATGCCCTTTCAATTAAGTTATGACAGTAGAAAGAAAATCCTCATTCCTTTAAGGCCAAGGGTCAGCTGATGCTATGGGACTGCCAATTTGTTGCTTACTAAACCTGAATTTTGCTTTATTTTGTTTACAAGTGAAATTATTCCTTATCCTAAGGCTACTGTATAGGTGCATTCTTGTTGATGTTATGAAAAAAGTGGTTCCCTTATATACACTAGAAATCTCTTGATATCATCATACTGCACTTTGCTCACCATCCCAATGCTGTTGACATCTTTAGTGGTTTTCTTTGTCAGATGCAAAAAAAAAAACTTGAGAGATACTTGACACAAGTTTTTGTATTTAATGGTTATAGCATTTGTCGAATGCATGCAGTTAACTGAATAGGTAATTCATAAGGATATGGGGTTCTCTCTGAAATGGCTTTTGACAATGTTGCAATCAATAAAAGATGTTAGATGAAAGATTATCACTGCAATGTCTCTCAGCTGTAGCTTTGATATCAGCTCTACTCTACTTTCTATTCCCTGTCTGTGTCTCACCCGGAGCGCTGCTCACAAGATTTAAGTGCCCTCTCATCTTTACACTCCTCCAATATCCTGGGTCCTGGGGAGAGAAAAATAACACCAACAAAAAAAACATAAAAGAAATAAATAAGTACAAGCTCCACTCTACAGTGGAATGGGCTTGAGGCTGCCCAAGAGTGCATTCTCCCCTATAGATGGGAGATGGCCTGATTGAGAGTCTGTGGTGACACAGGCATCCAGCTGGTGCATGTGTTAGGTAATGGCATCCTGTGACTTCAGAGTTACACATGAAAGGCGCACACACACACACACACACACATGCACACAGAGAGACGCCCGTGATCATGAACCTGCCATGTGGACCTGCTGATTGATCCTGATTTTGGATCAATTTTAATTGAGACATATTCATCTGAGAATGTAAAGCACTATACAGATTGTACATGAAAAAGTTGTCATTTTTGGATTCCCAAGAGTCAATGCTTTCAAATGGTGTATAACATTACTACATTACTGTGCTACATTGCAATATGGTGCATACAATTGATTTAGAATGTTGGGGAGAGGTGGGGGAGGGGGGTAACCGTCCTGCCGGCGGGACACTAAACACTATTTAAAGGCCTGACCCTTACAGAGCAATGTCTGTATACATGATAAATGGTTAGCTAGAATAGAAGAAGTAGAGAATAGAACATGGTGTTTAAAGCCACCTGAGGTATATTTTACAAAGATGTAGGATGGTTACATATCCAGTATGATAATGCATGAATCCTATTTAGTGCCAGAAAGTTCAAATAGTCCAGTGTAGGAAATGAATTGTCCATGGGGATTAGGAGTTGTCGTAGGGCAAGTAGTGGGTCGCTAGGCTGCACGGGCAAGGGGACAGCAACAGGTGATGGTAGGGCAGTCATAGTGATGGGACTTCAGGTCAGATGAGATGAGGAAAAATACAAGGATGGCTGATGACTGGTAATGGTTTACCTCAAAAGTTAGGTAAGGGGGAAGGAAGAGAGATATACAGTGGGTTAGTATCACTATAAGTCATAATGGTTAGTATTAATAAATATATCAATGGTACTATATATAGTGGTATACTATAAATTAAGCAATAACATTTCAGACAGACCTTTAGCATGTCAATAATCATATGTATCAAAACATTTCTACATTGAAGGTGAATGGTATGCTAACAATACAAACAGGTAGCTAACTACTAACAGCAATACTTTGATATACAGGGATGTTGAACTAATACACCGATACATAATCTCATTTTCACCTATTCATAATCATATGAGCCAGTAAATCTTTCATATCCCTCATTGGTGTGCTGAGGGTATAATAGTCCTAAGGGCAGAAAGTATGGAATTTATCTACACCGAGACGCTCTCCTCCTGTGGTCTTCTGATCATAACCACCTCCTTCAGATCATAGCCCTTAGCAAGTATACTGCATAAACGCCAAACACATACTATCTCCAAGGGCATCAATGCAGTAATGGACCTGGACATCCTGTTATTTTTGAATCAACAAACCTGTTCAAAAGCCTGCTGTGACTTTAATTCTCACTCGGATTGCAGAGTCTGCTGTGCACCTCCTCACTTATGAGAAGATAATTATAATCTTCTGCCGGAATTAAAAATTCATGTTATATAAATCCACATCCTCAGGCCAGACGTTTTTCATTGTTGCCAACCAATTTTCCCTCCATTGTCTTTAGATCTTCTGAAGAAAGCACCCCCATCTCATCGAGTTACTTTCAGGCTTACAATAATGCCACATCTCTGTTTGTAAGAGGCATGGAATAATAGGATATGCATATTTCTCCTCATGCACTCTAAATATAAGCTTTTTTTCACTGCAGTTCTGTTTCTCTCACTGGCCGTTCAGTTCCTGGCAAAACCTCTCTAGCTGCTATGTCCTCTCTCAAGCAGTCTGATAGTACGTTGCCTAGATGAGTTGGATGATGGCCATGTTCATTTGACATATGTGAAAATCCCTTGGCAGTTCTTTTCTCTCTCTCACCAAGTAGAATAACCACTGTTGCCTAATAGAATTTCAAGTGACCTAAAAAGTACCTTTGAAATTAAAGTAATAAAATAGTTTAATACAATTAATAGTATTTTAATAGTCACACTAGTCACACATTTTTGCTTCAGCTCTTTTGCTGTTTTGTTTTATCAACTTTTTTTCCAAAAGCTTCTGTCATATTTTCTATAAAAAGTGATGGGCGTCTCACTCAGAGACTTAATTCTCTGAAACATCAATAAAATGTGTTGACCCTTAACAAACATAACTGACAAAACATTATTTGATTAAATTCTTATCCAGCACTTGATGCTTACTGATGTGTCCAAATGTTCTCGATAAACAATGGTATCTCTCTCTGGTCTACAGTATCTACATGCTGTATTGAAGCCACTTCATTTCATGTTTTTCCTCATAAAAAGGCCACTTGTAATGCAGTGGGCAGTCCGTAGCTGGCAGCATCTCCTGCTGGGATGCTTGACGAAAGTGTTGCCTGCTGACGATGGCCATTAATATTTACCAGCTGATTTGGGGGCCAGCAGTGCAGTGCCCCTGAGTCGAGGTTGCTTACAACTCACCAAAGCACCAAGGTCCCAGATTCATGTTTTTTTGCCAGACTTAGGGAGTAAAAATGGAAAAATTGTTCTTGAGAGCAAAAGTCAGAGTAACTCTGCTCATGGACTGAAGACCACCAACTGCTCCAGCCCGACACCATCCTGATAGAGATGAGGGGAGCTAATCAGAAAGGGCCCTCAGCACAGCTTTGCAATGTATTATGAAATGCTAATAGTTACATGCCAAAATGATCATGCTTTCCCCAAAAATATTTTATAATACTTCACTTTAGTAATAGTTTATTTCAGTGCAATGTGTCAAGTATGTGAGCATTTTATGACAACTGATAGCTTAAGTATGAATATGAATAAAAATAAATCCAAGTCTTATAGCGATTGGCTATGCAAAGGAATGGTGTGTTCACTGACTATAGTCCATGCTGTTTTCTGTGTGACTGATAATTAGTTGACTGACAAAATTCTAAAAACATCAGATCATTAGTTGATCATCATTTGCTGTCAGCATGGGGTCTTGAGCCAGCCCTCACTAGCCAGCCAGCCAACATGCACTGAGTTATTCCACGATTCGCCTATGCAGTGATAATCTAAACCGATTTCAGCTGCTCTGCACATCTCCTTTCTTCAGGGCTTGAATAGTATGGGTCTGAAGTGTACCAGTACATACTTGAAATGCTGAACACCCTGCCAAGCAATCACTTTGAGTGGGTGAAACTGGATAAAGGGAGGAAAAAACGAGAAGGGGTTGGACGGCAGAGGCTGTGGACGGAGCGGAAGGGAGACTGGTGAAATAATTGGATTTTGTTTTGTCACAAGAATAAGAGATGCCTCATCTGCTTCCTCAGCCACAGAGCAGAGCAGGTATCGAGTTCAGCCGTCTTCTCCAGCTCCTGTGGGGATTCCTATTTAGGCTTCTAATATAAAAGATGGAGGGAGGCAAAACCTTATTTAGCACACGTGGCCGGTGGTATGTTTGATGCAGCAAGACGAAAGACATTTCAAAGCACACAAACACAGACACACACACACATTCATACACACATCAGTAGAGAGAGGGAGAGAAAAAGATAAAGAGATGGAGGAATAATCATTCAACTAAGGGAAAAAAAGTAGTTGATCAAAAACAAAGTGATGTACTTACTATATCCATTTCTCTATTTGTACAGTCAGTTGAAGACAGCCTCTTTAGTCATCACCATTATGCACTGCAGTCATGGAAATTATTGCAATTTTCAAAGATGTTGATATATAAGATTTTTGAAGGTTGCAACCCAATGCCAAAATAAAAATGCTTCATAAAACTTTTGATGACAAAATTTGACACATAAAGTAGATGTCTCCTCAGAAAGCACCTAGTTTACAGTATATGGAAGGAAAACATCAACGTTACAAATGCCTTCTCACAAAAAAAAAACATATCAAAAGCTCTCTTATTCTATTTCCTAACCAGAGAAATACAGTACATTTGTGATTTGCTTTCATGGGTGACTGAAAAAACAAAATGTTTAGCTTCAAAATTCCCAGTTAGAAAAGCCAAAGTTTATTCAACCTGCCACATATAACATAGGTATACCTGGCATTCTGTTCCATCCATGCCAGTGCCAAGTTAGATACGCAGTAAGGTTTACAAATATAACAAAGACTTAAAAATAACTTAACATAGCAATAGGCTGCTAATCAAAGCTGATTTGTTCTATCAATGCTGGCCTGTTATAAGTCTTAATTTGACACTGTAATGTGCAAAGGTTTTGCAATGTTTCCATGTACTGATGTGAATGACAACACCATCATTGGTTTGCCCCATACAGTAATGCTTTGGATGGAATGCCTAGCTGTGATAAACGATCAGCTACAGAGTGATGAAAAACTAGCAAAATGCTTTAGATCTGTTCAGAACTTTGGATTTCTATATCCAACTTCCTTCATTTGGCCTAGCTTGACACATTAGTGTCGGAGGTGGGACGAGGCCCTCTCAAGGGATGCAGGAAAAGATTCCGAGGAGGACCTGGCCTCGAAGAAGATAGAGTCTGCTGAAAAGGGAGATCTCTTTTGGTTAGTTTTACCTGGTGGTCCAGCACACCGCATCCATCATCACCCCTCAGACCAGAGGAGTCTCCACATCCTTCCAGCTGACCAGAAGTGCCTCTGTATCGTTCAGCTGACTTGAGTGTTCTCTGCAATGTTCTGGTGACCAGAGAGGTCACAATAGTCTCTCTCACAAACGTCTGCGTTATTACCGACACAATATAATGAATAATATATTTTTCAAAACAATAAAAAAAAGGGTCATTAAAAATTGATTGTTGTGTTGTTATATCAGTTACATATGAGAATAAGTATGTCTCCCCCCACTCTCTACATTGTTGTAGACAGTCCTACTGTATGTTCTTTCAAGCATATGAAGTACGCAACACTCAAAGTAATAACTTAAATTCTTGGGATACGATTCTGACAACCAGTGTTGGTGTCAGAGGGCTTCCAAAGGTCAAATTGGCAATCATTTGTTCATCCAAGACAATTCATCCAAGAGTCAGGATGATGACCGCTATGGATGTCATGTCCCCATTCAGTTTGTCTTTCAAAAATGTGATCAATTAAACTATCTCAATTTATAAAATTTCATTGATGTGGTCTCATGTTCTTTGTCCAATAAAACTGAGGAACTTATTTTTCAATCTGGTACTTTATGATACCCCTTATTTAAACCTTTGTCTGGGTGCGATTTTACAAAGGACAATCCGATTAACTTTGTGGTTGAGGCGAACTTTGGTTTTCAAATAAATTAACACTGTACATATGCTACTAGGAGAGGGTCTCTGCAGACAAACTGATGTGTTTTACTTTTGTAAGTGTAAAGAAAGGGTATACAAATTACTGTTGGTCCAGTCAGTGAATTACTTTGCAGAATTATTATTGTCCTCTCTGTAATTGTTTATACATAGCATCACATAAATACAGTACTTTGACAGTGTGGAGGCAGAATAATGTGGTACAGTGTACCAATTTGTTATCCACTCTCTATCTCCGTGTTCCTTTGCTGCTGGATCACAGGGAATGAAAGAGGTTTCCTCTGCTCTTCAGGGTGAATTAGACATCACAAACTATCAATGAGACATGTGTGCATAAATACACATTGTCCTCTTCTCAGACATGTTCCCACTATGGAAAGCAATAGAAGGATTGTGGGTCTGTTTTTGTTTAAATAATGGAGGACCTCGTTAGCCTTGAGCAGCTCTGCTTTGAACAGGATTATTGTCAGCAAACCCTCTTTAGAGGAGGGCATGGTCTGCCAGCTTCCTGGCAGGCTAATCGGGGATCTATTGTGAGCATTTTAGGTAATGGCACGGAGGAAGGGCTTTATTTTAGAATCTAGTTTCAACATTATGGCCACTATCAAAGAGGTTAGCAGGGATGCCACATTTGGATGTGTTTTATCTGCAGAGTGGATATATGGATACAGCCATGCAGGGGCGTCACTAGACCTTATTCACTGGGGCACGTGCCTTAGTAAAAGTCTCCAGTGCCCCAGTAAAATTCTAGCGCTGCTCTCGCTGGAAACGGCATTCATGAGCGCATCTCTGTGCCTGCTTTAGTCATGACTCGAGCCTGCCACTTACCAGACAATAAAAAAAACAAGGAAAAAAAAGAAAGGGGCCATAATAGCCAATCGGGAAATAGCACCTCTGTAGCTGAGTAAGATTGAACGCAACAACCAATGAAAATCGTTCACATGATTCTTTGAGTGTTGTTGTACACCTACACATACAGTGGAAACCGCTGGAGCTCGTCAGAGGTGCACCTTGTCAACAGGCGAGGCAGGCAACTGCTTGGAGCCTCGAGCCGCTAGGGGGCCCCCGACCCGGTCTCAGCGCGTTTGCCGGTGGGTCAAGCGAGAATTTCATCCATAGAGATTGAATGATGTATTTTGCGTGCTCCTGGCCTGTTGTACAAACACAGGACGTCCCCCGGACCTTATGCCGACATTCACGACGTCCCCGATTGGTCCCGAACGTCATGTTCTCTAGCAGACGTTCCGGTGACCTTATTGACGTCCGGAGCAAGTTATCCTTTGGTTATTGCATGACGTCCGGTGCAGGACTTTCTGGGGACGTCACCATCAGATCCCTCGGATGACATTTGCATTTGGTCATTTCAAATACCTTCTAAGGACCCGACAATAACGTTATACCGGGGACATGGGGGGGACGTTTTTTTATTCACACATGGCAGCGGAGTTGAGAGCGCTCTGGCTACCGCCTGCAGGACGGAGACATCACATCCATGCACGACTTCACGTTACACGTCTGGGGATGACAAAAGTATCTATCTATCTAGTCTGTTAGTCTCTCTAGCAGTAGCTTACGACAGAGTATTAGGGCCACAGATGAAGGAAAACATTTTTTGCCATGACGAGATTAAACTCGACATGTCGATTTTAAAGTCGCCATGTCGACATTAAACTCGACTTTTCGAGAGAAAAATTGAAATGTAAGATCGACTTTAATCTCGACGTATCGACTTTAATGTCGCCATGTCGACATTAAACTCAACATTTCGAGAATAAAGTTGAAATATCATGTCGACTTTAATCTCGACGTGTCGACATTAAACTCAACATTTTGAGAATAAAGTTAGTTTGGAGAGAGAACGACCGCGATTGAGGAGGACCTAATGAAACAATGCAACTACTGCAACAATGATTCAGAGTGTTCGAGTGCAACAATGATTAGACAAAGGACTATATCATGTGGACAAAACATAGAACATATTAACCTACGTTGCTCAGCCAAATAGGTCCTATCACGGAGTTACAGGCGATAAATGCGATGGTCAAAAGTAGCCTAAACGTCATTAGCGGTTTATTTATTTATTGTAGGCCCATTATTAAAGTGTTGTTTTTCATCTAAAGGTTCAACTGCATACTAGGCGCTCTCCCCAATCCTAGACTTTCACATTGCTTGTTTGTAATGGATGCAAAACAGCCTATTGCTGAATGTCTATGGAGGGGACGAATGAAGCTGTCCTCCCGACCACCCCATGTAGGCTAGTAGCCTAGCCTACATGCACACATAGTGCATAAATAAAGTAACCTGACCCTAGCCAGATGAATGTCGTTCCGCTTAGCTCCGCCTAGCTTCACTCACATCCATCTGGGACCTCTTCCATTGAGAGTGATTTCTCCAACCAACTTTATGGTTTAGCCAATCAGGACGCCTTGGGCGGGAGTTTCATAGATGTGACATAGCGTAGAAGCGACTGTGAGTCTGTTATTAGCGTCACGGGTTGGCTTCGATGTGAGTGGTTGAAGTAGCACGTCAATAGATGACGGACAAGTGGCTTATTCAATCATATGCAAGCATTTTTTGATTAGGCCCAGCCTTCTGAAGCAACACTTCAATGGATCGGTTCCAGATGGATGAGTGGAGCTAGGCGGAGCGAAATTCATCTGGCTATTGCCAGGTTATAAATAAAGTGCATGCACACATATTCTCTCCCGGGATCAAAATAGTATATATGCTTAGGCTATACCTGTGTTTCTAGCCTCCTATAGGCTACGTATTGCAGGTGAGACATGGAAAAGCAGTTTTAGAAAAATGAGTTTTGCCATGTTATCCTATGGAGAGTGACGGCCTGTGGGTCATGAAGGGCAGTTATTTGGATGTGCAGTGGCCTTACCCACGTAAAACAGAGTGAAATAACATTTTGTATAGAAACATTATATCATTGGATACATATATTTTTCTAGCTATTTAGCCTAAACGGCATAGTGCATGGTATTTCCATAACCGCGAGACAGCACTTCACGATGACGGCAATGAGTAGTTAACAGACAAGACGCAATCTATCTGAATATCTGCAATCTAGCAATTTATCTGAAATAACACCTATTTGAAGCCCATTTTTCATGTAACATATTGTGTATTAGTGTAGGCTACATAGCTTAAACTGTGTAGGCTATGTTTAAACAGTAGGGCCTATTGCGAGTTTAATGTCAGCATGTCGACTTAAGTCGACACGTCGAGATTAAAGTAGATATGATATTTCAACTTTATTCTCGAAATGTCGAGTTTAATGTCGACATGGCGGCTTTAAAGTCGACACGTCGAGATAAAGTCGACATTACATTTCAACTTTAAGCCCTATTCTCGAAATGTCGAGTTTAATGTCGACATGTCGACTTTAAAGTCAACATGTCGAGTTTAATCTCGCCATGGCAAATTTTTTTTTTTCTTCATGTGTGGCCCTAATACTCCATCTTAGTAGCTGCATTAGCCTACCGTAGTCTAAGGCAACATATCATACAGTTTATGAAGTTGTGCGTCTATTTGCTCGGAGACGCACAACTTCATAAACTGGGAAAAGGGTTGTTAACGTTAAACTCAATAGGCCTATGTGCTACATAATTCAGCATGTCTGCATGCTGAATTATCCCATACAGAAAAAAACTGGAAAAAACATATACGAATTTACCACTACCTCAGTAGTAAATCTTCATATAAGGATAATATGTGCAATATATGGTTTACTCCTGAAAGTGGCCCCTTTTGCATTTTTCTCATACAACTATATTATGAGAAACAAATATCCATAAAGTGAACATTGTGTATGACATTTATAGGTAATGTGCATGATAAACTATATTTTCTTTAAATGTTCCATGTAATGTTCGTAGTTTTTAATTATATGTTGCAGTTTAATATGTGTATGCTTTTTATATGTAAATCAACCCAATTATATATGTTTTTTGTTTGAAGTGTGTATTCAATGTAAAAGGAATCTATGATGTCTTTCTATGATTCTTATATGTTCCATGTAATGTTTGTCGTTTTTAATTATATGTTGCAGTTTAAAATGTATATTCCTTTTATATGTAAATCAACACAATTTATATGTTTTTGTTTGAAGTGTGTAATTACTGTAAAGGAAATCTATGATGTCTTTCTATGTTTTTTATATGTCAACCAATTTAAAATTACTGTCACTATAAAAAAATAGTTTTTTTTTTTTGACTTCTGTACACAATTCTGTACACTTTTAAACTGCTAGAGCAGACATGGTTAACATGCAATTATTAATTCCTGCCATGTAGTGGTATATGTCAATCTAGATCTGTAATATGGAAAACATAGGCCTAGACGTTTCACAGATGTAAACATTCAGCTTTTTTATTAAATGAAAACAAACAGCTATACAAACTACAGTAGCTGTATTACTTTAGATTACAATTAACATGCCAATCTCACTAACATGCCCTCAACACTAATTAAATGGCCTCCAAAGGCAGAAGTTTAACTGTGAGGTGTGGAGGTTTTACTTTTAGACCTGAGCTCGGGTAATCTTGGCATTGATCGTGGTTCCGATGCTGGACAGTGGAGTCCCTGGAAACCTCTCAAGAGTTGCACCTACACATGAAACAAACACAGAAAAATGCAAACATGTACTATAGTAGGCTGTTGTCAGGAGATACAGAATAGTGCACTGAATAGTGAATATGAACATAAAAGCTTTCATAAAGCTGAAAACCTACTGTAAATGGCATCCAATTTATTTTTTGTCCAGTGGTAGACGAAGTATCTCCTCCACTTCTTTTTGGTCCCCGAAGATTGCTCACCAGTAATATTTCCAATGGGAAGACTGCAGTGAGGAGATGCCTCCCAAACACAGTGGCTGAATTTGAATTGAGGGGCATAGGCCCATGCTATTTTGTCAATCATGACTCCAGTCCCAGGATGAATCTCCACCTGTTTAGATAAGGACCCAAGGAGAGCATTAAAACTGAATATGGTATGTTTTGTCATCTCAACATATGTGAAGCAATATTCCAGATTAAAAGCATTCTAGGGTCTATTTGAGCATGGGAACGAGTAAAACTTTTGTTCAAAAGTGATTTTAAAACGATAGCAGCATTTTTCTAGTTTGATGGATGGAAGCATTAAAAGCAGCACTTTAGCTTGCAATGAACACTCTATGGACAGATCGTAGGATGCATTCAGTCGCAACTTAACCACTAACAAGGCTCAATATAGAATCATACTTCATCAGTTGTATTAAGAGGATCCCTACACAAAATATGAGTGTCAAAAACATTGTAAGTGTACACAAAGTTAATTTAAAAAGAATGTTTATGAAGACTGTTCAAATGGACCCTAGAATGATTCTTTCCCAGAATATTGCTTTAAGATACTGTATAAAGGGTTAGACATACTCATTGCAAGGACGTCTCACATACAGTACATCTATTTTCTATCTTAAGTATTTATTTATTCTTTGAAAATAGATTACCTTAGATGACTGGGAGACAGTTGGTGATGGAATGGGGGGAGATGCAGATGTGGCTGTAGAGAGCCTAGAACTTGGGGACTTATCAGGGGTGGGTCCTGAACTGGATGTTGACCGAGGAGAACCTTGCAAGGTCAGCCTTGGTGTGGTAGTCTTAGGAGGTGTAATTGAATCCATTATTTTTTTCATGCCATATAGGAGTCCTGGCACATCTAGTTGCAGAACAAGACAGGAACAGAACAGAAACAGTTGTCATCCTCCACAAGCTAGCCTACAGTATAGTCACAATACTTCCTACAGTTATTTAGACAAAATGTGTATCTGTGTAGTTGTTAGTGCTGGGCGATATGGACCAAAAGTCATATCCCGATATATTTAGGTTGAATATCGATATACAATATATATCCCAATATTTTTTCCGCAAAGTTAGAGCTGTAAAATGAAATGTTCAGTCAAATTTGTTATTGAAAACTCACTACTCAAATAACAATAAAATGTCAACATAAAACTGGAGTGCCTTTTTTGAAATCAAAGCTCCGTAAGGTGCACATTTAAATAAAAAAAAAATCTTAAATAAAAATAGCCTATAAAATAAAATAGGTAAATAAGGTAATATATATAAGGTAATAAATATATTTCTATGAGAAAAGTAGCATGCAGTTTCACAGCAGTGCAGAGAGGGGAGCAGTGCAAATAGCTCCGGTCAGCGGCTTGCGTGGAGCAAGGATCACGGCGCACGAATGCACAACTATTTTTAAGCCAAAACACTCAAATACTGGGTAATTCACTTTTCTGGTAGATGCAATCCTTGGATTCTCTGGCTGACGTGACGACGACGGCTGGCATCAGTCCTCAATTCAAAGTTTAGCCAGATCTCGTAGAATTTTGCGAGATCTGGAGTCGCGCCTTTTCTCTGCATTCGCTGTTTTCGTTTCGTTCTTTTTCTTACTCGCTGTCCTTGTTCTTGACCTTGCGGGTTTGAAATGATAATGGCAAAGACTAGGGCAGTATACAGTCATTTCTTTTAAAAAGACAAATGATGAAAAGAAAACGCACTTCTCAGGAGAAAGAAAACGAGTGGCTGAGGAAGAATGTTCCTAAACGTACTCTGAGCAGATGGAAAAGAAGGTTTGTAGCCTACAACCATTTCCTGATGCAGTTAGGCATTTCTTTTGGCAGCATCTTAATTAATTAATTAATTAATTAGGCCGTACCTGATTATTTCTTAATTCGAAATAAATTAATTGATTACCTGTTTAATTCCTAAGTAATTTCGTTACCTGTTTATTTCCTAAGGAAAATCACCAGAACATGCGCAGACATTGAGCAACATAGGCCTACTATACAATATGTAAGTGTAGGCTACCACATTTTTTGTCCTAAATGTTGTGGCCTGTGAAAAAATGGATGGCTGATGTTATGACTCTTAGTCTAACTTTGTGGAAATAGGCTACTTGTATTGTTTCAATGTTGCTTTTGTATATTTATGCATAGCTTCATATCTGCACTAGCCTACCACACTGGATTATGGAAATTTATTGAAATGATGGACATAACATTTGGGAAAAAGAGCTTTTCTGCAATGTCCGAGAGGCAGGCACAAGTGAGACAAAACTAGACCTGTAGCCTATGTCATTGTAATTGCCCCTATGCCTTTTCTGACCCCCCACCCCACACACACACAGGAAAATGATGAAGATTGTAGTCAAAGAGAAGAAAACACAAGGGCACCTTTCACATTGGCACAGGTAAGCTGACAGTTAAGCATTGTTACACTTTCTTTTGCTATCCATCTGATTTTTGTGCCTGATTTGGATTATTTTGTATGATTTGTGTAATTAAGGAAACCAACGAAGAGCCGGCAGGAGAACATTTCACATTGGCACAGGTAAGCCAACCCCAACTCTCTCTCTCTCTCTCTCTCCCTCCCTCATAATTTGTGATTTGTGTCCTTAGGAAAACAGTGAAGTTATCAGTGAAAGAGAAGAACAGACAGAATGTTTCACATCAATGCAGGTAAGCAGCATGCAATCTCTCTCTCTTTGTTTTTCTCACTGTATTTCTTTTAAAGGTTTTGTATGTGTATTCCTCTCAGGAAAACAATGAAGATAGCAGCCAAAGAGAAGAGCAAACAGAAGAACCCTACACATTGGCAGAGGTAACAATAGTTGGCCTACATACACATTCAGTGAAAAAATTTGATTTGACATAATCTTACAAGACAAGCAATGGCTGGAATAAACTCATGTTCATTATGCAATCCATGGAAGTGTATTGACACACTTATGTTCTGTCATTTATATATATATATATTTATATATATATTTATATATAGCCTATATATATGTATGCTGTATTTTTTTCTCTCTCAAATATTATGAACCTGCATAATGATAAGTATAATGTAAAATTGAAAGCAAATATTAAGCTGATATCTAATGCTTTGTTTCTTTTTCTACAATTTTTAGGACAGAAATATCCATTCCCATGGATTAACCGAAGAGCAAAGCTGCATCTCAATACTATCCTTAGCACTGAAACACAACACTACAGGTGTATTGATGGAAGATCTACTGAAACTTCTAAGATTACATTCTGCTGGGACAAGTGCAGTTCCTGCAAGCAAGTATTTTTTGGAGAAACCATTAGCTAGTCTTGTAGATGTGTTTGAATACCATCATTATTGCAGACTATGCTCTAAATACCTTGGTATATCACAATCACAAGAATGCACACAAAAAACACTTTCATGTGTGTCATGTTCCCTCATCCATAACAGTAAGGGACAGCTTACAACAAGGTCATTACTTTATTACTGTACCATTAAAGGAGCAACTGAAAGACATTCTTGAGAATCAAGGTATGCATGATCTTTGTTTTCGTGCAAATAGCGGCAATAGGCATGTAATAAATGATATATGTGATGGTGCCTTATATCAGACCTTGAAATCAAGCAGTGAGGAGGCTTTTCTGTCTCTTACATTTAATTGTGATGGTGTACCAGTCTTTAAGTCTTCAAAATTCAGTATTTGGCCAATATTATGTTGTGTTAATGAGATACCCCCCTGAGACCAGAAATAAGCATGTACTTTTTGTGCATTGTGGTTTGGATCAAACAAGCCAGACATGAGCTGTTACTTCAAACCATTTGTGAAGGAATGTACCAATCTTTCACAAGTTGGTTTTGAGTGGCAGCATCCTACTGATAAGTCATGGAGACATGTGAAAGTTCACCCATTGTGTTGTGTCTGTGATGCAGTGGCAAGGCCATTAGTACAGAATTTCAAGCAATTTAATGGTGAATATGGCTGTGGTGTCTGTCTTCACCCTGGTGTACAAAAAAAGAAAGGACAAGGAACTGCAAGGATGTACACATGTTTGGATGACAAACCAAGTGACAGAAATCATAAAAGCACAGTAGAAATAGGAAAAATAGCTGAAAGAGAAGGGAAAGCTATATTTGGCATAAAGGGGCCATCTGCTGTTGTAGATTTGCCCAAATTTGATCTAATCAATGGGATGGTCCCCGACTATATGCACTGTGTGTTGCTAGGTGTATGTAGACAAATGGCAACAGTATGGATGGAATCTAGGAACTACTCTGAGCCATGGTATATTGGCACACAAATACCACGCATTGACAGACACCTTTTAACCATAAAACCTCCAAGTGTTGTCGCTCGAGTTCCAAGATCTCTTACTGAACGCAAGTTCTGGAAAGCCCATGAGTGGCAACACTGGCTTTTGTACTATAGCCTGCCAGTTCTGAAAGGTATACTTCCAGAGAAGTACCTATCTCATTGGGCATTACTGATAGAGGGCATAAGCATTCTGTTGGGCTCTGAATTAACTACAGAGCAGTTAAATCATGCTCATGGGGCATTAGTGTACTTTGTTGGTTGTGTCCAGTCACTGTATGGGGAGGAACACATGACATTCAATGTTCATTCACTTCTGCATTTAACCAGAAGTGTTGTGCATTGGGGTCCTTTGTGGGCCCACTCGGCCTTTATGTTTGAAGATTTTAATGGATACCTACTGAAACAAGTCAAAAGCAGTCAAGCTGTTCCACAGCAAATCTGCAATGGAGTAGTACTGTCCCGTGCTTTCCCCCGTTTAGCAAAGCAATTCCTAGCAAGTGCACCTGCAGAAGTTAAAGAGTTCTGTAATGAAATGAGAACTGGAAAGCCATATGTCAAGAGATTCACTGAGATGAAAGGCCTTGGTTCACCAGAAGTAAGAGAAATCTCTGTTTGTGACCAGGCTGCCCTCCACACAGTAAAAGATATTCCAACAATTTCTCCTGTTAAGTACTACAAGAGAATGGCTGTAAATGGAGAAATTGTTCATGGTCACACTTACAGCAAAACAAAGCAAAGAAACAACTGTGTTGTGCTTTTGAAAGATGGGAGTATCTTTAAAGTTTCACATTTCCTTGACACTGGTGATGAATGTTTATATGCCATTGGAAACTATGGCAATTGCACAGTGCAAAAAGTTAGCCAAAGGATCTCTCATCAAAACTTCTCTGAAGTACATGTCAACTATCCACTTTCCCACAGGCTTTCACAAAGCCATCAACACTGCTCAGATAGTTAGGCCATGTATGTATATTCAATGTACACAGTCCAGCTCGATTGTTTGTCGCTTACTGAAAACATACTACTGCAAATGATGGAATGAATTAAATAATTGTCAACATGGTCAATTAATCTGTTGCTATTGCTGATATTGAATTATATTCTAATATAAGATGCTACACATGTCTCTGATATATAGCCAACATTACTGTAATTAAATGCAACATGTAGTAATGAAAAATGTGCATGTAATTTTGTATTTCTTTAATAAAGTGACATGACCTCTTGTCAGTTGAGGCATGTGAAAAAAGAGACAAGTGTATAGCTGCTTTTTTGAATATTACAAGTCAATAAGACCTGTATAATAATTGGGATTTTGTAAACTAAAAAGTATTTTTACAGCATGTTAGATGTTCACAGTGCTATGTCAGTGGAATGTTGACAGTGTCAACATGTCTTATGTTTTGTAAGGTTGTTGCATTACAATATTTGCATTATTGTGTTTTCACCATGGTTGACCAACTCCTCTCTTCACACACTCTCAATTACACACACACACACCATCATACTTTTCTCTCTCACTCTCATACACAAACAACACAGCAATCAAGTTTAAGCAAACAATCATCATTTCCCTTGTTTTTTTCTATAATTATGTGTTAAAAATGAACTTTCTCCCACACTTGTAAGGATATTGTATGTGGAATTAGTGTCATATATAGCCCTTACAGGTTACGCAGTTTTATATGTTTCATGCTACACACATTTACCAAGGATCTTGTAGCTGGTTTCACTGTCATATAAAAATCTTTCAGGATTCAGATAAAACATGTGAAAATTGTGTATGATTTGTCTATACCTTTTCCATATGGGATGTAGCACATACATTTTGAGTTTAACGTTAGGCTAATGTATAACGTTACAAACTAATGACTAACTGATGTGATGCTTGGTGTAACGTTAGCAAAGTCGCTGTTCTTAGCTTCTAGCTTAGCCTACAATGCGCATTTCTTCAGATAACTGTCATTACGTGATGCATGTAATATGCTCTAAATAGCCAGTGGTTTATTTAACATAGTCACGTAGCCTACTTATTATCTGTTTTATTTTCAGAAACACACACATGGCCGAATTGGGACTGAACCGAATTTTGGAGCTGAATACGATGCAATAAAACTAGAGAAATGTTAAAAACAGACCACGTAGCATTTGTTTAGGGTTGTCTAGCAACAGAAGTGACTAGCCTACTTTATTTGTAAAGCAAAACGATCTAGCTCTACATTGCAGAAGAATTAAGGATAGGCTACTGCGATACTGCTTCTTCATGACTTGTTTAAATGTCATTGTAATTTATTTGACGCATGCTCGCGTTTAAAAGTGTCACGCATAGCTGTCCCCGATGTTACAGCAGCTCCTTGTGGAAAGAGCAAAGAGTGCACATATCCGATGAGATTTCTGACGAGGAGCAAGCTCTCTGCCTCACCAGAGCCTTACTGTTTATTAATAAAACAATGATATAGAATAGAAACATCTTGAATCTATTTATTTCATCTTAAAGTTGGCTACAAAGAGCATTCAGAGAAAACGATACATTTTTCTTTATCTGCAATGTTCCAGGAAGATAGGCTTACATTTATAGGCTGTCCCTATTTGATCACAGGTCCAAGAAAACGAGTGGATATAACGTCAATGCATTCTAGTTATGTTTCATGTACTTTATTTCATGTTGAGTTTTGCTTCCCAGCATGCATTGCGATTCATTTAGTATTTTTGGCTATTATTAGTTTTTAATATTTTGAAACAATATGGTTTGAACAATTTATCTTAGGCTAGCAATTAGCTGTTAGGCTAACAATTTATCTTAGGCTAGGCCTACTCTGATGATGTTTTGAACAATATGCTACGGGATATGCCCATTAAAACGTCGTATTAGTTTATTAAGAAAATGACACCGTAGATGTGAAAGCAGCACATCCTAGCCCGGTATAAATGTCCATGTCTACTCATCATTAGTTTAATGCATTCTGAGGACGTGATTTCATACATGCATGAAAATATGAGGTGAGTGAAGTTGATTGTGTAGTTGTAAAACAAATCGTTAATGCATGTTCATGTTCCTTCTCTCCTAGCAACGCTGAGACTTACAGGATGTAATAGCCTACCATACTAAATCGCGCTTCATGTTTTTTTTTTTTTTTTTTTTTAACCATCGCTGAAATATAAACGTCAGCACAAGATAACGTCAAGGTGACCATTACAGGACGTCCTCTCAAAGTCTCGTGGACGTCTTTTAGACCTCCTGAACAGAGGTCCACAGGACGTAAAGGAACCCTACACAATGTCGAGGAGGTGACGTCGCCAGGACTTTCTTTTGTTTACTGGGAGTACATCTGTAATATGTAGGCCCTATGCTATGGCCTTATAAAAAGCTTGTTCAAAAGAGTTTAAAGAATTCGCACATATTTAGGCTATTGTGGTAAACGTCAATCGAGGGTGCAGTGATGACGGATCACATTTAGCCTACTCAATAGGCTAATGTTAATTGGCAGAAAGATTGAACATGGTTTGCTACATCTATACGACAGTAATAGTACAGCGGCTAAGGCCAGATTTTTACCTGAATCGTTCAGTTTTTGCAGAAAGCACGAAACTTGGTACAGGTATAGTACTACCCCTAGTGATCAAAAATTGAAATGGACCCCAACACATAGTGCCCCCTATCTTGACTTCAAATATGGCCACCAAAATATGCCCTTTTTTTCTACATTTATAATGCTATGCTGCTTTTAACACATAATATGATGTGTCTACAGCCATCTTTCAGCATTATGAAATACATAATGAGACAATCATGCCTAATTAAAATGGCAGACATGTTAGATTTTAAGGAAGTAGCCATACATTCTGACACCGAGTCAAAAACTGGGGTGCGTTTGGGCTATGTGTGAAGTTTTGACTGTGTGACTAAACCCTGCACTTGCCTGGGCTCAATCCTTCTAATTTGCCCCCTAGAGGCTGGCATGCTAGCAAGGAGGCTAAAACCCATAGATGCTAGCGTCTGTCAAGTCTCTTAAAGAAACATATGCTGCCTTTTGGGAAATGTTGTCTTCTATCCTAGAGTTAGATAAATTATTACATACACCCAGTCATAGTTAGATAAATTAGTACATAACCCAGTCCAACACATCCTACTGTTAACCTAATTCAACTGAGGTGGGTGGGGCCAATTAGCATATGCTAAAGTTTCTTTTAAACGCTTATAGTGATTGTTTGAAAAGGTCTATTTTGTTTTATTGTAGTTTAATATTTTGCATCCCATAAAATGATTATGCCTGTCAATGAAGCTAATTTAAATACGTAATACCTTCTGAGTTTAGCTCCCTCCTGACACATTAGGGCTCCTGCTAGTCAGTGAACCAGCACTTTTAGGACACTTGCTAGTGCGTTCAGCGCCAAGTCCTTAGTTGTGCTTTGTGGTGGAAACACCAAAAGCTCAAGACAGGTAAAGTTGAGTATCGTCTGCATAGCAGTGATAATCAAATTCATGAGAGCGAATGGTCTCACCCAAGGAAATGTGTAAATAGAGAAAAGTAGGGGCCCTAATACTGATCCCTGAGGCACACCTGTGGTGAGGTCATGTGCCCTTTAAGGTAGGATTTAAACCAGTCAAGGGCTTTCCTAGACATTCCAGTTCAGATAGTGTAGAAAGGAGAATGTCATGGTTAACAGTACCGAAGGCTGCAGATAAGTCTAGTAGAATGAATACTAATGACTTAGCAAATTAGATGAGTACTTAGCTACTGTCAATGCTTCGGTCACAGACAGAAAAGCAGTTTCAGTAGAATGACTCTAGAAAACAGACTGCATAGGGTCTAGCAGGTTGTTCTGATATAGTAAGTCCAAAACTTGCTTGAAGACTATTTTCTCCAAAAACTTTGACAAGAAAGGAAGAAGGGAGATAGGTCTGTAAAAACAGGATTGGTTTTAGAGGTGGTGACAAATGATACACTTTCCATCTTCCACCAGTATCTGCAAACAGTAGGAGCCCTGCCAGAGCCCTACAAAATGACCTCCTCCAGGCCGCTGGTGTGAATGTCTCTGACCACACTGTCAAACTTCATGAAGGTGGCCTGAAGGCCCGATGGCCTCTGGAAGGACCTATGCTCACTGCCCAGTACCGTGCAGCTCAATTGGCATTTGCCATAGATTACAAAATTGGCAGGTTTGCCATTGACGCCCTGTGCTTTTCACAAATGAGACCAGGTTCACCCTGAGCACATGTGACGTCAGCATTACATTCTGTCTTGGATAATGAAATGCTGCCTGCAACATCATTCAGCATGACTGGTTTGGTGGTGGGCCAGTGATGGTCTGGGGAGGGATATCCTTGGAAGGACGCACACACCTCTACGGGCAAGACAACTGCTCCCTCACTGCTCTTAGGCATCAGGATGAAAACTTCAGACCCATTGTCTGACCCTGTATTGGAGCAGTGGGCCCTGGTCTGCAGGCAGTTCCTGGAGGATGAAGGCATTGATACCATTGACTGTCCCCCCACACTCCTCTGACTTAAATCCGATTGAACATCTCTGGGACATTATATTTTGGTCCATCCAACACCGCCAGGTTGCACCACCCACTTTCAAGGAGCTCAGTGATGGCCATGTCCACATCTGGGAGCAGATTCCCCAGGACACCATTCGCCGTTTCATTAGGAGCATGCCCCGATGCCATCAAGCATGTCGGGCCATACGAACTACTGAGTACCATCATGAGTTGCTGGGCTGAAATTCAAACAAAATGGACTAGCTTGCCGTGTCATTTTTTCCACTTAGATTTTCGGGGGGTCTTTGAATTCAGTCCTCTGTGGATTGATCATTTTCATTCCCAAATAACGAAGTGCCATCCTTTTGTTCCTAACATATTACCCAGTCCATATCAGTTTGAATCCTACCTCACAGGATGCTCGTTCACTGCAAAAACTGCTTATCTAATAACATCTAACCAAGTCACATTAATCTTATATCAAGGTCAAAAAATCTAGTTGGCATTGTTTTCAATATAAAGAGACTTACCTAGCGCTTTCTCGGAAAATCATTTCACTTAATTTAAGAAGAGTTTGATTTCTTTTAAGACGTCTCATCCTGAAAACAAGCAAATTTGTCTGCCAGTGCGTTAAGCAAATTTGTCTTGATAAGACTCCTTAAAATAAGTCAAAGTGTTCTTAAATTAAGTCAAAATGATCTTTCGATGGAGCGCTAGGTAAGTCTCTTCATACTAAAAACAATACCAAAAAGATTTTTTGATCTTAATATAAGATTAATAACACTTGGTTAGATTTTATTTTTTGCAGTGTTTAACGTATCATGGCTTGGACAGCTGCCTCACCATCCCACCACAGGGGTCCCCCAGGGCTCAGTACTGGGCCCCCTTCTCTTTGCTATCCACACCACTTCTTTGGGACAGATTATCCATTCGCACAGCTTCTCATACCACTGCTATGCAGATGACACATAGCTTTATCTGTTCTTTCCACCTGATGACCCCTTGGTCTCGGCACTGACCTCGGATTGCCTCTCAGACAAATCTTCATGGATGAAGGCACACCACCTCCAGCCTCCAAAACCAAACTGCTGGTCCTCTCACCTACTGCTGCCACCTACTCGAATGCCCTCATACAGGCATTATATGCTACCCCTCGACCATTGCGCTCTTCAGACAAACATCGTCTAGCTCTGCCACCAGTACGCTGAGGTCAATCCAAACTTCTGTTGTTCATTGTTGGTAGAACGCGCTACCAGTTCCTACTAGAGCAGGTACATCCCTCTCCATCTTCAAAAAACTCCTGAAGACCCAGCTCTTCAGAGAATATCTTCTCTCGTAGCACTACTTACAACTAGCTAATTGTAGCACTTACCACATGACTAGACTGTATAAAAACAGCACTCACTGATGCACTTTTCCCTATTGTACTGTAGCGTCGGTGGATGTGCATGTTTAACGTTGAATGAGTGTCTCCCAGAATGCAGTGCGAGTGAATGCTAGAATGTGTAATGTCAGTTATAATAGTTGTAGTTACGTTTAGCATGTTGTGTATTTGTTAGCGTTTTAGTCTCTTTAGTTGTACCTCATGTGTTTATCCTCGTGTGTTTTGGTGCGTAACCAATAAAAACCATTCTAAGACAAACTGTGCAGTTTGTTACATTGGTGTCAGAAGTGGGATGGGCCCCTCCCGGGGCGCGAAGATCTACGCCAGATCAAGATGGAGAAGAAGGCCGAAGACCAGATCAGCAAGATGGCGGCGAACCTCAGCAGATGTTCCAATGGTCCTTTTAAGGACTAGCCAGCTCGCTGAGCTCGCCACTGCGGAGGATGGAGGACCTTCGAGAGTGTGATGGAGTCATAGCTGCTAGTTCGGGAGCTTGCGGTGCTCCAGCTAGTGACCAAGAGGGTAACGTCGACCTGTAGAGCCTTGGGAGCTATCGTTTTGTGGACTGTTTGAAGTTTGAAGTGCGCACGTTCGACACAAGTCTGCGCAATGTTTTTCACGTTTTGTGTGTGAGTTCCTGTGTGTCCCGAGCCTGCTGGGAGGGTCGGGGTCTCCATTTCCCGCCACAGTGGAGCATCGTTGTGCTTGAGAGACAGCCGACAAAAGTTCTACAAGAGGGCAGCGTGAGGAGGGACCTCGACGTGGACTGCTGACCGCCTGGAGATCGGCACACTGTGGACAGGTGGCAACGGCCACGAGCTGTCACAGTAGCCAGAAGGGGCTACCGAACGTCCAGGGGTTCCAGCGTATCCGGGGGTTCGGCTTGCAGTGGGACTGTTTGCTGCTGTTTGAGGTAGCGCAGCTGCACGGCGGGAAACCGAGGGCCCAAGCGACACCACGACCCACGTCTGGCCGGTTCTGGTGCTTGTTCGGGGGAGAACTGACGTGACAGAGGCAGCCGAGAGCCCTTCCAGTCGGGAGGGGTTATCGTGCAGCCGGAGGCTTTCCGGTCACTTGGACTAAGCACTGGGACTAACACCGACGCAGCCGCGAGCGGTGAGCTGAGCTGTCATTGCCGGGGACGACAATGGCTCGGGAGGGGGTTATGTAGCGTCGGTGGATGTACATGTTTAACGTTGAATGAGTGTCTCCCAGAATGCAGTGCGAGTGAATGCTAGAATGTGTAATGTCAGTTATAATAGTTGTAGTTACGTTTAGCATGTTGTGTATTTGTTAGCGTGTTAGTCTCTTTAGTTGTACCTCCTGTGTTTATCCTCGTGTTGATGTGTGTGGTAAACCCTTATTGTGTGTTACATGTGCGGCTGAGACTACCCCTGTGTTGCCCTATGTAGTTGTCTGTGTACGTATGAGTCTTCCTGTTCCAATAAATGGCAGTCCTGGCCAAAGGTGAATCTTGTCTGAGGGTGAGATCGCTACAGTACTCTACCTTTTTGAATTGTTTTCAATTGTTCTAGGAATTGTTGAGAGAATTGTTTTAAAAGCGTTAAACAGTTTACCAGGTTGTAAGTCGCTTTGGCTAAAAATGCGTCAGCCAAATGTAATGTAGTTACTGATGTGTTTTATTTTTAAAAGTGTATCATTTTTTTGAGCAGTGTATAGTAAGAGTTAAGGTTTGCTCAGAAAGAGAAGAAGGTAGAATAAGAATTTATTGATGATGTAGGTAGTTAGTTCAGATATAGAATTGGCTTATTTTCTTGCACATAGTGGTCATATTGGAATCTTACCAGATTATACTTGATGCCTTGTATATTATTGAGGTTGTCATGTGATAAAATGACTGTTCAAACTTTGAAATTGTTTTTGAATGATATTTCTATCATGAATAACAATAGAGATGGTCTATATTTTCACATTTGGTATCCGCCATATTGGATTTCAAAATGGCCAACATCAAGTTTGTTTGGAAATCATGTCAATAGCTTCCTTGACCCTAACAATTGAACTTAAGACTTTTTTTATCTTGTTTAATTTTGAAGTTGTATCAACAATTCTATTAAGAATGGTAGCCATATTTGAATTCAAGATGGCGGCCACTAGGGGCGCTATGTGTTGGGGTCCATTTAAATTTTTGATCACTAGGGGTAGTAGTATAACTGTGCCAAGTTTCATGCTTTCTGCAAAAACTGAACGATTCCGGTGCTTAGCCGCTGTACTATAAACTTCAGCTAGCTAGCGACAGTTACAACTAGTTAAGCAAGGAGATGGTTAATTATGTTTGTATTAGGGCTGTCAGCCATAACATGTTAATCGCGTAGTAAGGACCAAGCATACTCGTTCATTTTTTAGAACCCGATTGACGCAAAGTGCGTCAAAAAACACACCCTTTCTTCTTTGTTACATTGCTCTGGAACTGTTAATCGCAGAGATGAAACCTCTATTGCGTGACATCCGATCAAGTATGAAAAACAAATAATACAATTAAATCAAATTGCATCATATTTACAGTCTACTTCTCTGCGTTCACTTGCGCACCCATTAGGCTACTCTCGTTTGAATTACTCGCGAACCCGTGATCGCATATGGCAAGCATATCAGATGAAAGAGGAGACACTGGGCTATCCATTGGTACCATGTACATCGATCCTTCTAGCTTATAAAAATAGACGAAGTGACTGCAAAATAATAACGTCATGTACACAAACCAACGCTGCAGACCATTACTCTCGTTTGAATTACTTGTGGACCCGTGATCAGATAGATATGCCACGCATGTCAGATGAAAGAGGAGACACATAGCTATCATTCGATACCAAGTACATCCTTTTGGGTTATAAAACAGACGAAGTGACAGCAAAATAATAACTTCATATAGCTGGACTTACCCTACGTTTTTGTCTGTTTTTGTGGCAAAGCATGTTTATAATCCAATGCTATTGTGTGTTTCTCTATGGCAAAGCATGTTCCGGTTTTGAGATCCTAGCAAATTCCTGCATGGCATCCAATTCAAGGCTCACATTGCATCCCAATTTGTTCAACAAAGAAACCCCTTTTTTGCCTCTACTTTGTTCATGGCAATGCAGTAAAAAGTTGTTGTAGAGAATCATATGAGTGCCTACACCATAGGCACACACAGGCTAACAGGCAAACTCGGGTCAAGTCAGGTCAGATCACAGTTCGTGTCATAGATATGGAGCCCAGAAAGGTCATTTTTCATCACTAAAATAAAAAATGCCATTTATTTCTGTAAGGCGCACACCACATATGTCTGTAAATTGCTCAGCCCCAGAGAATCCCTCCACCATGGCAATGATATTGCCAGATTCAGGACAGTCTGCTCTACACACACATGTAAGGCAAGTCGAGCTGCCAGCTTGCAGTGGTGAGATACATGTCAAAATATACGAATTTTTATCATACGCTTTTTGTATTTTTATTATTTAACATAATAACCTAATGGTGGTATAACATAATGGTAGGGCTGGGCGATATGGACCAAAACTGATATCCCGATATTTTGGGGCTGATTGGCGATATACGATATCGATACGATATTGATATTTCAAACAGAAAGAGCGAAGTGCTTCATATATTCACTCAACACAACATATGACAACACAGCCAGTTTTAATTATATTAATTTCAGACTGCTCTAACAGAGCTGTGCAAAAAAGTGTAAACAATAACATAGGCCTACAATAGGCATAGGCTACAGTTGCTCTGATAAAGCTGTGCAAATAACAAAAGACCAAAAGTTGACCCTGACTGACAACGCAGGCCTACATTGTACTGCACAATGCAATAGGCTATTTTGGGCACAACAATATTGAAAAAACCTGCAGTTTTGTCACACAATGCAGTTTTTTTACTTGTAAGGGTTTGATAGGGCCTAGATGACAAGCAAATGTAGACTATGATGGCCTAGACATGTTGCTATCAACAACAAAAATAGTTTTAAACAATTAGTCTACTTAAACAACGTAACTGAGTCACTCATCAAGAGTGTGATAGACGCTACCGTCGTTTTGTATGCGTTCATTTTTGCATGTTCCGGTTCGTAAGAAAAATCCCTATGCACGATTGAATGGGGTTTCAGGAATCATAAAAAATGATGCCCTAACTGCTCGCGAGTCGCGTGCATATCCTCTTAATAAAATCAGCGTTTAGGTTGTCTCCCTGAGGACTTTAGATCTGCTACTGTCGCTAAACGCAAGCATTCATCAGTGTATTTAAATTAGCTAGGCTATGTACCAAAAATGACATTTTACCGTGAGTCGAAGAGCTGTAGCTGTTAAACAGTGTTGTAACTTAAATTTGCGTGTACAAAACCGCTTGGAGCTCCAGTGGAATTTTGATTTCACAACGAGAATTCTCGGTCTAGCCGTTTATATGCCGACGGAATAGGCATCAGCACCAACCTCTGATCAAGGTAAACAAAATCTGACTCCGTGTCCGTCATGTTTGAAAGTTTGTAGTGCTGCGAGGGAGAACGTGCACACGCAGGGGGCGCAGTTGAGCAGAGCTGCGGCTATCTGAATGGTCTGAACACAGAAGAGCAAGTGGCTTTGATAAAATGACCCATTATTTGACATAATACCGGTATTACGATATTGTCTCAACTACATATCGTTTTCAAAAATATATCGGTCGTAGTCGTAATACCGATATATCGCCCAGCCCTACATAATGGTGATAACACTTATTGGTAGGGCCTACTTGGAATGTTTGCTTGGAGCCCCCACAGACTTTAGAATCGCCTCTGGAGCTCGTCACATCACTTTGATCACAGAGTAAGTCATCCCCTGTTTTAATGTTACAACAAATTCACAACTTTGTTTGACAGAACAAATTACATGTTGATCGCTGTCATTATGTCATTATGAACCTTCGGGCCACTGGGCCCAGATGTATTAAGGGCCCCCCACTAATTGTCGCATATGTGGGAGGGGGGGTTTGGGGGTCCTCCGCCAGAACATTTTTAATTTGTTTAATGTGATTTCCTGTATTTTGGTGCATTTTGGGGATGGTCAATACTAAATGCAATCAGATTCATAGCCTACATCCTGATTTGTTGATATTGAGGCAATGATTCCATGCAATGGCTTGGGCTTTAGGGCGCCTGGGCCTGGGCCCAGTAGGCCCGTGCAGTAATCCATCCCTGATCGCTGTTAGAGAATGTTGCCCACATAATTACACAGCAAATTTGAAATCGGAATTTTAACACTGATAGATTTAAATCTAACACTATATGGGTGTATATATATGGGGACCACCACAAAAGTGTTAAATTAACACTTCTGTAAGTGTTAGAAGTTACAACACTAACAAGGTGTTACCATTTTACACTGAGAGAGTTACACAGAAACACCAGGTTGGAGTATTTTTAACACCAGAGGACTGTTAATTCTTTCTTGAAAACAACTCCAAAAGTGTTGCTATTTAACTTAACTTAAGGTGAGACACGGCAGGTGAAAACATCGTTTTTTCATGCACTGGTCAATTTCGAGATTTTGAGCAAGTATGTTACCTTAGCATGTATTCTATCACACTACTACAACAAAAAAGTCCGATTTACACATTTAGGTGTTTATTTAATTATATTGTGTCTACTCACGCCTGTATATTTCTCCTAAATTCAGCAAAAGTTAGCATTCTAACCTTGCATGCACTCCCGCGACCTGGGTCCAAAACATATCATGTGTACTACCGTTGGAAAGCTCAGTTTTTCCTGTATCACGCTATGTGATCCATATATGGACACTTCCTTTGTATCAGCAACCAATCGCGAAAGTTCAAAGGCGAGTCTAGGCTGAGAACGGAATCTCATTGGCTGTCTTTCAAGGCTGTTTTCTCAAAATTAGTTTCCCCTCACACTCTGAGCTCAAAAACTCCACTTCAGAAGCACGTACATACACCAAACTTTCTAGACTTATGCCTAACTATATGTCGAAGATTTCTACAGAGGGGTTTGTTGATATATTATTCCTAGCCTGACTTACATGACATTTTATGCCTAAAAACATGGATTTTTTAGGGCTAGTGACAATTTTCTGATTTACAGGATAACAAAAGTAGATATTCATAAATCCCTCCGTAAATGTTTCCCCATCTAATATCTGAACACAGTGAAAACATAATTTTGAACCTGGCTGTATCCAATGCTCAGGTTTCGTGCCTTAAAATGTATGCAAATTAGCACATATTTAATTAGATAATGCCTAATTTGCATATGTAAACATTAAATTACAGTAAACTTGTAATACATTTTTTTCTCATATTAATGTAAGTAATCAACTGGGGAAGTTTCATAGTGATATCTAGCCTGGGTGTTCCCATGCTGCCTTGCGCGCGATTTGATTCACGCTGCTAAGGCAGCCTGGAGACCATGGAGCAAATTTTCGCCTGAGATAGGGGACCAATCACAGAACAGGGGGGAAAGCAAGACGATGATGAGCTATGCACAGACACATTTGATAGACATCCGTGGCACCCAATAAACGGATCTGGGCATTTTTTTTCAAATACGAGAAAATGAACGTTTGGTTCACAGACCACGTCTCATTGAGAAGTGGTGGCACTAGCCAGGCTAAGTGATATCTGCTTGTTAAAAATTTTACCCTATTCACCTGTAGTGTCTCGCCTTAAGCCCAGTGTTAAACTGACACTAGTATAGTGATTGCATGCATATTATTACTTTATTGCCAAATAATGCTTCTTGTTTTAATCTCTAGAAGAGTAAAGGAGGTGTTGTATACAGTTATATACAGTAGGTTTTTTTAGAATTGCTGTTAAACTGAATAAAAAAAAAAACATTCAGATGCACTTAATGTAAAAATTTACTACATTTATTTATTAAACAGCAAAACATTCTTCAGTTCATTACAAGATGCAACAGTCAGGCACTATATAAAACGACAAATCACAGCTGTATGATATCTAAAGTTCAAACGGTTTGTAATGCTGCAAATCATCTTTTTTAACATGATGAAATGAAGTTCTTTAAACCTCAAAAGCGTAAAGATGCTCGACATAAACAGTCTCCATATCCATCAGAATAAACGGTCTCCATATCTATCAGAATAAAATGTATGTTGTGTTTTTGTAGAATTATTGGCACCAGTTATTGCCATGCAGTGTCCCATAAACGTAACACCTATACATCATTCATCAACTTTGCTCGCAATGCCTTTACTTTTGGGCTCTCTTTGGTGGTCTGCAGGAATGTAAAAAAGTTGCTTAGAGATTTGTTGCAACTCAAACTGAAAACAAAATGAACCTTGAAAAGCTTGTCGAATGCTGCCAGAGAGGTGTTTCCTTGGCATGGAATGGGCTTTTTATCCATGGCTATGTAGAAACTGTTGATGGCTCGCTTGGAGGTTCCCAAAGCTAGCAGATATGGCTGCCGATGTTCATCTTCATTCAAGCGCTCATCAAGACTCTGGCATGACTGGAGGAAACATAAGAGAAAGGATTATAATCGAGTGCTCATCTTTCTACCAGATGACAGGTGACAGGATGTGCATCAGCAGGAGTAAAGTGGATATATCACTGTCCCAGCCTGGGTTAGGATGGGGTTTGGAGGAGAATCATAAAATAACTATTTAATTATTCAGATTGAACAGTCCTGCATAAAAAAAAAAAGGTATTTTGACAACTTAACTTCAAATTAATATCCAGAAATACCAGTCATTTCCTAAAATGGCAACTAAAATGTTGTTCTCCATTACTCCATACAATTACCTTGTAAGTTGTTTACAGACAAGTCCATTTGTCCCTGGCAGACTGCAATAGGTGTTGCAGCAATGGTGTTGGTAGCTTGTAGTGCAGGTCTTTCTTTTATCAGCTTGGGTTTGTATGAGGGCCATCTTTCCAGACGTCTTGCAGATGTTTCAGATCCAACGAGAAGGCTGAAGTCTTGAAAAACCTGAAACATTAAAGAACACACAGTACAACTTAGAATGGGGCGAAAAGCAGAACACTGTTGAAATTGACAACCTTGTCAGCAATCACACACACACACACACACATCCGTTAGGCTAGATTAAATCTCAGGGGATAGGCTTAATCTAGCAAAGAGGGAAAATGCAACACATTCATGTACATTTGCAAAAATAAACAAAAGCTCCACAATTTCTTCTGTGCCTTTGCAAGGCAACTGTATAAAACCCCAAACCAAGCAAAATACCTTTATCAGAATCATGGATGACTAAGCACATGTCCTTGGTAACCAGATCTGGAAACACATCAGCATCCACTTCCGTTCCTCAGTCACTGTCAAGGTTTTGTCTTCCTTTATGGAGAACTTTGCCGACTACAAGATAAATAAATAAATATATATATTAGTATTATCCAAAATATACTGTGGTAGAGCACATACTACATAGAAATCAGCATTGACATTTCTCTGCCCAACTCCAATATTGTTTGCCTAGAAGCATTTAACAAACACTATCAATTTAAAAAAGTAAATGTTAGTACACATATAAATACCATACGATGCAAATCATTTTGTGATTCAATGGAACACTAATGTGAAAATTTTAATTTCCTTTGAATAGATCCCAAACATAAAAATGAATGGACGTCGTTGTCGTTCTTTCAGCATGGATGGATGGATTCTGCATAAAGTTACATTTATGAACAAACAGACGGCGAAATTGGGAAATGAAAAACGGCTGTCTTTTCCCCCTTTTAAGGAGCTGTGCAGACACTCGCTCACATTCTGTTTTTGTAGAGACAGTCGTGAAACGTAGCCTACTATGCTGCACATCTAGGACAGTAACGTTAGATAATTTCAGCTAACATCATCCCCTTCAGTCAACCATTTCACTTTAAATCATGTTGTCACCTCGTAGTCGTACGATAACGTTTGCCTACCTGAGGCTTACTCGCTAGTAGGCTAGCATGGTACCATCAGAGAATGTCTAATAAACGTAAACGGGCTCTGGTAACGTTACGATCAAACTTACCCCATGATGAACATTATCCAAGCATTGCTCACATATCCTGACAATCATCGCATCCACTTCTAGGTAATGTTACATCTGTTAATGGAAAAGGCAAACAATTTCACATTCTTCATTTTAGGTAACTTTGTTCGCTAGCTAAATTATCTATCTTAGCTACTAGCAACTACGCCGGGTAACGCTGACGCTAGCTGACTGACCACGTGAATGTCATTTCAATGAATGAATGTAACTGGTTAGCTAACGCTACCTAGTTTAGCACACCATAACGTTACAGCTAATAACGCAGCAGCCTGTAAGCTTAACCAACAAGGATGGTGATGTAGATGTATTAGATTAAACGTAGGTAGACATCGCAAAATAAATAAATAAATAAAACAAGGACAACACATTCCAACACTAAGTCAAACACACATAATGTAATTTAGTGTTATCAGCTAAAAGTTTGGACAATGTCTCACTCAATGCTAAGGTATACAATACGTTGACAACGGGCGGGAAAGCAACTTCTAACTCTACAGTTTCATAAAGAAGGTCTGAGAGTGCAACACAACGTCTAATATACATATTTTATCAACAAATGCCAAAAATAGATTAATTTACTAACTTACCACACAGAATTGTCCACAGCTTGAAGAGAAGTCTGCTATCCTGCAGGGGGGTTTAAGAAATGGCGGACTGCGCTGGAAGTTTGAGCAATTTGCAAAATATCCCGGATGGAACTTGTTACACCCAATTGGTGTTTATTAACTGGAACGCCGCAAATTAACACTGGCTTTTGTATCATATCTACACCAAAAGTGTTGAGAGTTTAACATCTAGAAATATAACACCCGTGAATTTGCTTTCAATGCTTAGCGTCATTGTAGCCTAAATTTAGCAACAGTTTACCAGCTTCTGCTCTCTCCCTCACACACGCACTCACACCATGCGTAGGCTGCATGCACACATGCGGACAATTAATAATGATTTAGACGTATATGTAGAGAGAGTAAAAGTAGCCTATACTGTTTGTGAAGCTGTCCTACTGTAAAACTAAACATAGCCTTCTGATAAACTACTCAGAGATGGACATCAGAAAATTCTTTCTGAACAGAGGCAGAGGAACAGAGAGATATGATAATTGCCCACATTAACATTAACATTTATGCTGGTAATAGCCAGTGCTCTGATTTGATCAATGGTTTAATGGCAAACTTTAAATAAGTTTGCTGCATTTGCTAATTATCACCAAAAGTCAGTATGAAGGCTTTAGTAGGATATTTAAGCTACAAATAACTGCAGTATTGCCAGGATGATAGGACCCTTGCCTGGGAGGGAAGTACAGTATATCTCAATTTTGACTAAAATAAGCTTCCCTTGTGTTAGTAGGAAAGCCTATTAAATTCGATTCGTAGTGAGTATAGGCCTACTTCTGCCTATGTGTCTGGATGTTGCTGGATAGTGGTTGCTACAACAATTGAGGGAGTGAGTGCTGGAGGAGGAGGAGGAGGAGAAGAAGAAGGTCAAAGAGGAGAAGAGAGGGGAGAAAGAGCACAGGCTGGCCATTTATTTCATATTGCGGGCACATTTTTTTTTTGTATGTATTGGGAGTTGGGGGCCTGTGCCCCAGCAAAGCTCTAGGTCTAGAATCGCCCCTGCAGCCATGGCCATTGCATGCTAAGCACAGAGCTTCACAGGCCCCTGTCCTGGGAGGAGAGTTTATGGCGCATGCCCCTGCTGTTTGTCCCCCAGGTTTGATATACTAACCGCTCCTGTTCAGCTGAAGCTTACAGTATATGCTGCATGCCCTGTTTACAGAATGAGACGCTACAGGCCATTCCAGTCTCAATGCAATTTAAGTCTGTGCTTATTAGCTTGATCCCTAACCCTCCTTTCACTGAATGATGTGCTTTTCAGACCAGCATGAGCAGCACAGTGAATATTTAAGGGATGGCAGTTACAAGCACATGTTTGGTAGTCATAAATAAAATTTCAGGAACTAGGCTATCCACTGTGTATGCAGGCCCAAAAATACCAATTTCAGGGATACCTGTACTATGAGAACTTAAAATTGTCTCCAAAAATAGCCTGGCAAAGCGTGCTTCTGAAGGAACTAAAGAATATAACAAATCAGGACTTTCCTTATCCTAAGAGTTTGGTTCCAAAACGCTATATCTCTGTTTTTAAAAACATTAAAAAGTCAGGCTATTTAATTATGTATTTCAGGTAATATCAATCAAATGGCAGTTGTGTTGTTTTGAATGAGTAAGTAATTAGTAAGTTCCAAGTAATTTCAGTAGAATTGTCATTGGGTATTGTTATTTCATGTATCTTTACTCAATCAAAACAACACAACTGCAATTTGACTGATATTTCCTGAAATACACCATTAAATAGTCTGACTTATTAATGGAGATATAGCGTTTTGGAACCAAACTCTTCATATCAGCATACCTTTTTTGGGGTAGGGTAGTGAAGAGTGACAGGAAGTCAGTGAGAGAGAGGGAGAGAGAGAGAGATAGGGTGGGAAATGATCAGGGAACCCATCATTGGCTTTGTGTCTTGCTGTTTAGTGCAATCTGTGTACAGAGGTTAGAAAACAGACCAAATGACAAAGAGCATCAGCATGCTGTGCCCTTAATTCCAGTATGTCTATCAGGTGCATAAGCCTCAGACAAAACCCACACTTGTCCTTGTTCTTCCTGGGCACATCTTTACACCAAACAGCTGCTCGTCTCTTACTGGTAGCAATCACAGATTCAACCTGTACTGAATCTGGCAATGGATTTTATCATCTATTATAACATAACACAATTTTGCAAGTTGTTTTTTTTGACATGTCTTGACTGCTGGGGCAAACAGCATTTGTACTCTATTGACAGTGGAGTCAAAATGTAGGTCTCTCCACCAATCCTTTATTCAGCACCATTTTGCATACAGTATTAAATTTGCAACACGCACAAAGGACAAGGAGCAATGATATGCAACATTTACATCTCCCATAGGATCCAAAGAGACAGAAAGGGAGGTTTTGATTTATTATACGATGATATATTCTCTTTGCTGCTGAGCCTTACCTGCACACACACGCACACGCACACACACACACACACACACACACACACAACCACACAAAAGTGAGGCAATGGAGGTAACTTTACGATGTCATAACTTAACACTGCACTATCTTCCCTGGTTTTCCTCAACAGTAAACCATACGCCATAGGATGCATAGATCCACTGGGTATCACATAGCCATCAAAGCAGATATTAAGGGTTTTAAAATCATCTAAGTATCCAACATCCGGTGATTAGAGCTGTGAATAAGCACCTCTTTGATCACAATGTTGAACTTTCAGTTGAGGGAAGTGAGAGGGCTTTGGTGCAGTAATCTCATTTGAAATACTAATGGGTGAGAGAAAAGCTTTTTTTTTTATCAGTGATTGGTTCTTCACTGGTTATCTCCCCAGAGTTTCAAGAGGATTTGCATGTCATTTTCTGAAGAGAAGGAAAAAAACTCGATGGTTTGCCATTCAGAGGATAAGACAGAAGTGGATGGGTTGAATCTGGACATAGCTCACAGCCAGTACATGATATGCTCAGGTAAACATAATGTGTGTATTTCATACAGCACCTGAAAGATTGTCCTGTGCCGTTTGTATTATTGGTCATATAAAAAATCAAATGCAAAACTAGTATTTAATTAGAGATAGCGAGAATCTGAACACTAGTGTTGTGTTTTTGCATATTTGTTTCTTCCTAATATTTCAAAGTGTTGGATGTTTGGATGCTGCTGTTTTATTAATGGCCACTGAGTCTGTCTCATCGTGTGTTTTGTGAATAAAGAAAATGTGTCCTCTGAGGTAAATCTTGCCAGCTCCTACTGTGTGGATGGCATGGGTAATGACACACTGTGGAGCCAGACATCAGCTTTCATCACTCACACCAGAGAGATCAGGGATGAGAGAGACATTTATTTTCTAATCAAGGACAGCATGGCTTAGATGGCACCCCTCCATGCGGTGACAGAGGTTTTCATTTTTCTTTTCTCTTCAATTTCTCTGCCTCTTCTACTTCTTTGTCTTTGTCTTCTTCTTCTAAGGAACATCTTCAGTGTTGAGAAAGACTTTGTTAAGTAGCTTCCAAAAAGTGTCCCTGATATGACAATAATCAAAGACCACATATAGCATTAATGTTAATATCTGTGCGTTTCTGGAAGACACTGGCACTGGATAGATAGATAGATACTTTATTGATACCCAAGGGGAAATTCAAGGAACAAGTCCAATTTTCAAGAAGAAATACAACAAATTCAAAGAAATTCAATAACAAATGGGGACTTGTAATCGACAGCACCAAAAAAGAAAAAGCCCACATGTGGCACCTGACATAACTCACATGGAGCCTGTGTGGCATGTGTATCCTAGATGTGGTTCTCAACTGATGAGCCGATCGATAATGCCAACAGACAGGAAGGAGACAAAAGCAAGGGGTCAGTGAGGGCCGCAGCAGGAGCTGGGCAGTGCCGATGTGACACATTTAATTTCAATCATGCCAATGGGAATTAATTAATTTGTCCACTGAGACTCTAGGGCAGGAGTGATCCTGTTTCACCCCCCCCCCTCTCTCTCTCCCTTTCCCTCTCTCTCTCTCTCTCCCTCTCCCTCCCTCTTTCTAGTTTTGCTTTTGGCATCCCCTTTAGGATGTGGCATTGCCCTCTGGTGGCTAAATGACATAGTTGCGGCACGCCTATTCAAATGTAATTGGCTCATGCTTGGTTGGTTGACCATGGACTTTCACTGTTGTGACAGAGAGCTGAGCATTGTTCATCAAATATGAAATGGTAAAAAGTGCATGATTGAGATCCTTTCTTAAAAACATGTAAGTTTAAACAGCTCTGATGGCACATTCCATAAATGTATTGATCAAATCTAGACGGTCTCTCTGAATCTCCCGGAGAGCATTCAAGGTTTTTGTTTTTTCTTTTATGGTGAAAAACATTCGATTCATCTCATTGGGCCACACAGTCACAAGGTCAGTTGTTGTCCTACTTTCCTCGGTTCTTTCGGAGGCACAGTAGTGGGGGTAGATTGGGCTATGTTTTCGTGATCAGTGTTTTGACAAGTGAAAATCTAATTAGAGACACATGCTGCAGGATGGCACGAACAGGCCTGCCCATGGGCACTGTGCAGGGGCCGTCAATAGTGCACCCTTCGTCAGCAGCCCCAAGGTCAGCAATCGCCACATGCCGTGCCACTCTGCCATGCTGCCATCTTCAAAAGGTGAGTCCAATGAAACAGCCGCCATTTGTGCAATGAGCACCCATTCCCTCTGAAGCCATTTTGATTAATAATTATGCTGACTTACTTTGGTGCTAATAGCCTAATACAATAAGTGAGAACTGGATACAGATGTGAGACAAACTTCGTAATGCAATGGAAGATGAAAACATTTCATACGTCCATCCATGCCAGCATTTTTCTCTAAACAGGGTCACCAGGTTCATCGGAATTTAAATAGTGTGTGCCAGGCTGGAAAACAGCCGTGTGCAGAGATGAAAATTAAACTTACCGTGAGATGCTGCACTGGCTGGAGCACAGATGCAGCCACTCAGCTGGGAGCCCCAGCGCATCACACCTGGCCTTTGAAACATCATCACACATACACACACACACACACACACACACATAGACACACACACATAGACACACACACACACACACACACACACACCTCAAAGCTCACGGGTGGGGAGAAAAAAACTCTTTGGCATTCACAGCACTTTGGAGTGTGTTTTTGTACCTCTAAAATTGAAAGCTGTTTCATTTCTTTTCACAGTGAAACCAGTGCAAATCCAACATAAACCTCCACCCCTGGAAACTCTGGAAAATGAAATACGTAATGCAGTGTTTCAAAATCTGTTTGGGGCATATTTTTTCTCTCGGTTGCCTTATTCATAGTGATCATAGCGCAGCTGGCAACGATTAGTCTTAGTTGGTCTTAAGTCATGACTTGCAGGGAAGAAAAGGAAACAGTGAGCAGAAAACAATTCCCCCGACTGCCATGCCGGCCCTGGCTCTCCTGGAAGACCGCACACCTGCACTGAAAGGAGCCACTGGAAAGCACAAGGCTACGGTTTGGTCATTATCTCAGCAGCTTGCCCAAGTGAGAAAACAAGGACAACACCTTGTGTCTGAATTAGCGGAGCTGGTAACTGGGGTGAAATGAGTTGATGGGATTTTTTTCACTTCCTTTTTTGTCAGGGATTGACATATCATGCATAGTTAATCACCGTACCTAATAACCTTGTTAGTGCACTTCACCTGATGATTCAGTGTCTGATTCCATAATTGCAGCTACTCAAGGCACAATTTCTTAAAGCATATCACATTATATTTTACAGTCAGCCAGCATACTGCCGCAACTTGACTCATTTGAAACCACTGAGACATGGAATATAAAATCTTCTGTTACAAAGTACCGCAGTGGGTGCATCTGCAGTACGCATACTCCACCGACATGGACCGAGACTGCATCTCTTGGTGTGTTGGTGTTGGTGTACCGTTTTCAAACACACCTCTGTTCTCTCTCTCTTTCTCTCCAGTGACGCCATCAGAACTCTTTGCACTGGCTGTCAAAACAAATGCCAGCTCTCCAGCAAAAGAAATGGAGAAGAGCTTTTGAAAGTATGGCAGCTGTTGTGGCACGATGAATGATTCCCTGAGTGTAGTTAACAGGAAGTAAAGCTCCATCCACAGACTGTTACACTTGAATAATAACCCAGATTGACGGGTGCCATGCAGAGGTACATGTGTGCCAGGGGTGAGGGGGTGGGGGGAGTGGCGTGAACTGCCCTCACTAACTGCCCTCCCTGACCCTTTGACTACATGCTGGAACTCATCAGGTGGCTGCCCGTCACTCTGATGGACAGAGATGGAGAGGTGTTGACGGGGGAGGTCTGTATAAGAGGCCAAAGATCAACAGGGCATGCAGCAGGCAGGTTCACCGAGGCCAGGGCTGTCAGGGGAACAGCAGATGTCGGGCCCAGGGGGGCTCGGCGAGAAGCCCGGCTCTGCTGCGGCCCTGGCCCTCGACCGGCGCAGAATCAGGAGTTCAGAGTCAGCGGTCATCTGATGCTCTCTCTCTCTCTCTCTCTCTCTCTCTATCTCTCTCCCCCTCTCTCTCTCTCTCTCTCTCTCTCTCTCTACCTCTTTCTTTCTCTCTCACTTCATCTCTTAAATTCACAAACTCAAATCTCTGCTGCTGCCTTTCTTAGCTGTGGCATTTTTCTTTGTCCTCTCCTCTCACTCCTCCACATTTCTTTCTGCCTACCCTCTCTGACCCCCTGTGTCTGTCTCTTTTCTTCCCTCTCTACTTTACCTCCTTTCCTCTCTGCCTCCCTCTTCAACTCTCTCCTCTCCTGTCTCTCTTCTTCTCTCCTTGTCTGTCTTTCTCTCCTTCCCTCGCTCTCTCTTTCTCCTTTTCACTCTTTCTCTTGTTTTTACCTTCTTGTCTCCATCCCCTCCCCCTCTCTCTCCTATATTGTCTTGTCCGTGATGCCACCCTTCTTCTCTGGTCCTCCCTGAGTGATAGCCAAGCTGATCCATTACTAATCTATAGCCCCGGGCATGTGCCACATAAGTCTGACAGTGCATTCAGCACTTTCCCCTAGTCGGCTGTGGTTGCTGATGGGCTCTGCAGCGGAGGAAACAGAAAAGAGTCTACTCTTGCAAATGCTACTTTTTAATCCTTGTTTCCCAATTTGACTTAATTGGGACATAATTCCTGTGTAATGACAGCAAGTCTACTGGAAGACATGATGAATTCATTGGCTTTGAAGGATGAGATTACGTCAAGAGGAGAGGGGTCAATTCAGCACGTAGATCTCACTTTTGGAGATGCTGTGAGCTCATGCATAGCATATAGCACTGCTGCAGCAAAACCCTGGCAGAAACACTCTCACCAATCAGTTATACTGCTCTCGTCATCAAGTCACTGTGCCATGCTCAGCAGGAAATCTCCTGAGAAAACGCCTCTAATGATGATTGACACGGTATTATCACAATGGAAAATCACTAATATCATTCATGAATTGTGAGACTGTGCGCATGCATGGTTTGGTTAAAATGGGGTTGGATCATGATAACACAACAACAAACAAGTTTGCTGGGTCTGTGCCTCTATGGCCATGCTAAGTCCAGTCAATTCAGTGGTGTGTGACATGAGGGCGATATTGATGTGAATGCTTCACCGATCAATACACATTTGTGTTGAGGCAAACATGACAGCCAGCAAATGGCAAGCCACTGGATGGGACCCGCAGTTCCATCCAGGTCCATCCTTTAGGGTGGCAAACAATTAAAACGCTGTGTCAAATCTACAGCTAATTGAAAACACAAAATCTGCGGGCCTCTGGCACAGAGTGCCATTATGTGATCCCGTCTCCCATCTCCTCTGGGGTGTGTTGCTGCTGCGCCTCCAGGGTGGAGGAGGCCCGGACAAGCAGGGAGGTGTAAACACGATCTCCCCCAGCTGACAACTTTGCCTGCAGCGTACCACCTCCTCGTCAACGTCTGTCTTATCTGTGTGTGTGTGTGTGTTTGTGGCTCCTGCTCATCTGGTGTGCTCTGTTCCACCATGAGCACACAACAACATCCAGAGGCTGCAACCGACGAGGGAGGCAACATGTGGAAGTGCTGGATAGCTCCCCCCCGCCGAGTCCCATTAATTTGATGTCTTGACCTGCTGTAGGTCACAGAGACCACAGAGAACACATAAATGCATCTCCACAGTAACCAATAACAACATTTCAAAATTATTATTATTATTGTTGTTGTTGTTGTTGTTATTGTTATTATTATTATTATTATTATTATTATTATTATTATTGCATGTTTTAGTTGTGTAGCAGATGCTTATGTACTTGGAAAGGGACAGCGTTCTGCAGATGCTGTATGATGTCATGTTTCATCAGTACTGTGTGCTCAGTGGGTATTAAAGTCATGACCTTTGACTTGCCGTAGCCAACAGGGACACTGAAAAGGTCTAGTCAAATGCCAGCTCTGGTTGAGGTCTGAGATTAAGAAACGTTTCAGTTAAAACCAGAATGCTGTTGGAACCGTGCATATTTTACACATGATGCATCCCTTCTAAATCCTCTGCACTGAACTTGGCACATGGAAAAGTCACTTTATTACAGGCGAGTGGTACGCGTGAGGCGAGGGCAGTTTGATAATTGGGTTGTGGGCTGGCGAGGCAAGCTTAGTCTGGGGACTTCAGTGGCCCCCAGGATTCTGCTTCTCACTCATCATCTCCCCTCTTCGTGTCAGAAAATGGGCTCTCCCCACAGTGGGTTGATGACTGTGGCGCCCAGGGACGAACGATAAGAGACTTCAAAGGACCTCTGCTGCTTCACTTCAAGCAGCCACTCTCTCATCAGAACATTCAGACCCAGAATGAGCGTTGTGACTACATCATGTGAAAAGATTGCACCAGCTCCGCACCAGTTCTCTTTTTTGAGGGGAAACGTGTGTCATCTCTTTGTTCCGTACAATGCACTGCAGTGTCTTTGTTGAAGCTGTACTGTTTCAAAGAATTCAAACTGATTCTAGAGAATCTTGCCTATCAAGTGGATAATGGTTTGATAGCTCATAAATATTGTTATTCCCAAACCATATCGAAAGATTTAATACTGTGGCGCATCTGAAGCATATACATACATAACTCCAATTATCTAGAGAACCAGCTGGTCATGGTCACAGATGCATGTGCAGAGGCATCATAGCATTCGCCGTTGTTGTTTTCCAGCCTCACACTGTAATGAGCATGGCAGCTTTCATAATTCTCATTTGTAAATGTCACACTTTAACGAGCATGGCAGTTTCCCCTGGGTTTCCCCGCTGCGAGTGAGCGTGCTCCGACTTGGCGGCCGGATGTCACATGCATATGGAGGCCCAGAGTATTTTTAGATTAGTGATAGCTCAGGGCTGACTCAGTGCTTTCCCCAGCCGACTCTTCCTCTTCTCTGTCCAGAGGTGGGGCGCGCGCAGGACAATGACAGCTGGGGAGACCGGAGGATGATGATCGGGCACAGCAATTCTTTTTTTTCCCCAACTAATTACGCAATTAGAAATTCAGTTAAGAGTGAGGCATTTCATTTTCTTCCATGGAGCTTGATGTCATCCCAATGTCATCACATCTCTTTTGCTCATGTATGCTGTGGTTGACTTAGGAATGTAAGGACATACACAGATGAAATCCACCACACTGTGGCTGGCTGCCTCACTGACATTCTGATCTCATGTGCAAACTCCAGTTGTGTAGGAGGCCGGTCTGTCTTCTTTTGTGTCTCGGTGAAAGCACCTTTTTAGATTGTGCGGCTGGGCTATGTGTGTGTTGTGTGTGTGTGTGTGTGTGTGTGTGTGTGTGTGTGTGTGTGTGTGTCAGGGGGGGAGGGGGAGAGTGGGTTCTGTGAAATAACAGGGAGATTTTTCTGCCAATTTTATAGGAAACGGCAGGGGGCAAAGGCTGTGGATTTTTTTTTCCAACCATGAAAGGAGTGCCAAGGCAAGGGGAAAAAAGAGAGAGGGGTACAATGACAACCTTCTGCTACCCACAGGCTGTGTGAGCAGGCGAACACAAGAGGATGACGCCTGGCCTGGGGTGAATGGCAGAGGTGGCCCTTTTGGAGGGAAAATGAAGCGTTCCACCACAGCAGCGATCATCACAAGGATTGTCTGAAATGGTGCCGGCATAGTAATTAGGTAAGGGACCAGGATGGGCCGAAATCTGACAGAGCGAAATGCAGAAAGGTGTCAATTGCAAAGCTGTCTATATGTCAGGGATAAAAAAAAAGATGAATCAGCTCTTGAAATAGTCTCCTGTGATCTATGTGTGGCACTGCTCTGCTAGAAGAAGAATCTGTTTGCTCAAGACAAAAAAAGAGGCTGACTATCACATAGTATATAACAGGTATCACTCTGCACATTTGATAAGTAACTCTGAATAATGTCCAAGATCTGTGTGCGGAAGTTGAAGAGATGTAAGAAATGTAGGCCTGCTAAGTACTCACAGAGCTTGTTCATTTGAAAACTGTCAAGACACAGCAGAGCAAGCGTTACTGGGGAAACCTTAAAAAAAAAATCCCCAGGAAAGATCACAATTTGTGGCACAAAAGAACCTTACTGAGCTTTGAGCAATCAGCATCAATGTTAGAATTTTGCCAACCTCCACCAGACCCAGATCAGCTGCATACCCTCCTTGCAGTGTGTGCAATGCTGAACTACCATACAGCCTACTGCTAAAACAACTGATACACAGGGACACTAATCTCTGTGGATGCCTCCTGATTGGTGAACGCATTTGTACCAGACTGGATGTTTTATTGCTCCTACCAGGCCCCAGGAAATCCCCAGAAACACATTTCTTTACCACTGAGTATCTATTTTCAAGATAACCATCACAATGTAAAGCCAGCTTGCTTACTCTGAAAAAAAGGCCAGCTTTTAGGGAGCATGGAAATCTGGTCATTCAAACAACACATTACAAGTCAGAGCACTGACAAATTATTCAGGGTATGGGGTAAATAATGAGATAAACATCTAGGAAGAAGGCCGTTTTTTTCTGCAGTGGTTCGCTATTATGTCCGCCGGTGGCAGAACCCAGAGGGAACAATCCACCAACATACTGGTGACAGCTGTACTCAACATCGCAAAGCAGAGTTGGCAGCCTGGTTAAAATGAACACACACACCCATAGCTACACACATGCTGAGGGAGAGAGAAAAACATGCATTGCAGCAAGAGTGTAAATTCTTGTTCTATTCTCAGTTTCTATGTTGATGTATTATAGGCAACACCTGGAAGCAGAAAACTGGTAATGGAATAGGTGTCTTTTCTCCTCAGACTTTGACAGGCATTTTTATGTCAGTAATTTATGAAGTGTTGTGGGGTAGCTCCACGGAAGACTGCATTTTAATTAGACAATTGTTTAGCATTCATGACTCTGGCTGGAACAAACTCTCTAACCTTTTCTTTTCAGAGGAAAGACTCTTAAAACTACATGTATCAAAGACTAAATGCCTGACTAGAAGCCTAACTCGCCAGATCCCATTGTGCACCTCCAGCTGAAGGATTTGCATCAGTGTCAACCCAACCCATCTACAAAAATAAAAAGAGAAGTTCCATTTTTTAACATTTTAATCATACCATAAAAAAGGGCACCTCTCTGCATCACTTGGCAGCTCATTTCAAGTTCAAGGCCATCTCTCTCTTTTTTCATCTCAAAGATGCCTGAGGCTTTTAATTGCTTTCAAAGCTATAGTGCAGTTCCTTTTCAAAGTAAATTTGTGCAAATGGGCAAATGAGTCGATTTGATGCTAGCGCTGTCAACTCAAAAAGGTAAATAAACATTCCCTCTTTTCAAAAGAGGTAATTAAAACTGGGGATTGGAGCTTCAGTGGGCGGGTGTGCATGTGGTTCATGTGTCCTCTTGTCTACGCAACGTGAGAAATCAGCAGTGGTCGCTGGAGTGCCTCCTTAGCCTCATCTCCATCCCACAGCCCTAATGGGGGCTCTCAGGGGGTGGGGGCAGTCACAGCTCTTTCTCTCCACTCCCCCGCTGCTGAGGAGTGCCAGTGCGCAGGCAGCTCGGAGAGAGACCTCCGACCACAGGTCCGCTAGTCGAGCGGGGTAGAAGCACTGTCAGTTGTAACTGAGCTTGTGGTGCTTCACATGCAGCTAAGGGCTTCCATCATATACAATGGACACTTAATAGCACAGCGAATATATGGGGACAACAAGAATCAACTGCTAGACTCATTTAACATCAAACAGTAAGCGAGACCACTGCTTAAATGAAAAGTCGATCATTTATTTATTTTTTTGCAAAGTAGTTAAAATTGGAGGATGGAAAGACACAAATAGGAATAGGTGTTGTACACTACAGGATTCCTATGCAAAGACAAACACCGCTCTCTGGGAACCCATGGCTGATGTGGGACCACGCTCAAAAATGCTCTATAAATTATAAAAATAAATAATACTTAGACCGACACTCAATGATGAAAGAGCAGCTGCATTGTAAGTGATTGGGGGAAAAAAGGTTTCATAAATTACATGTAGTGAACTCACAACAGCAATTTCCAATGTTTGCACTAGTGGAAAGTCTGATATTCCTGTAGATTTGCACTTTTGTCAAAAAAAAGTATAGACTTAGAATTCAATGTCTGATGTTTTTGGAAATCTAAGAAGGGAACACTAATGGATTCCCAGATTAAAAGCCTGGCTTCTAAGTCTGCTCTTGCTTAAAAACTTAAAACTAAGTTTTCTTCTATGCGTCCTTTAACCCTGAACCTGAAATGCAAAGGGAAGCCTACATCCAAGCCCTTAAGATCAATGACAACTGAAATAGCAAGACTTTAAAAACCTGTTTCATCTGAATCCTTTCCTAGCTCTATTGAGTGTTTATCTATTGGCCAATATTTTTCCCCAATGTAGCCTAATTAATCAGAAAGGATTTTTTTTTTGCTTGCACATGCGTTGTGCGAAATGAGAGCCATGCTATCTGAGAATATCAAACATGAAAAATACTTTCTTATTTGTTGCAAATATGAATACAATACATGAGTTATTACAATATACTGAATGTACTGTAAACTTTTTTCCACTTTGCAAAGAGCTTTGCCCAATGGAAAATTAGGGAAAAGACCAGCGTTTCAATCTGAGAATGTAATTGACAGACATTACAAGACAATGGACATTAAAATAAGAGATGGATAACAGGCTAAAAAAAAAAAGAAGCATTGCTCGATTGACAACCTGTACAAGGAAAAGCATTTCATTGTGGTCTGTTCTTGTGCTTTGGCCTTAATCGTCACTAAGTTCCGCTGTGGTTGTCTTTATTCCGGCTGACACTTGTGATGTCTCCATCCAGTCACCTCAGTTGATTTTTGTGATGTTCACGTCACTCAGTAAGGACCTTTATTTATTCACAACTAAAGAGGCTTGTTTAAGGAGAGAGGCGATCAGTGATGCACGTCTTCGTCCTCTCCCCTTCTCTCCAGAAGCGTTCACTTGATTTCAGTCTAAAATCCACATCGCTAACGACAGAGTCCGTCTGCTCCAAAGGAAGTCGTAGACATAAATCAAAAACTCTTCCGCACATTCACTTATTCGCAACCTGTCCAAGTGTTTGCTTTTGCTCAAGCAAACAATGCCAATCCAGTCACTGGCCTTCCGAACATGAGAATGACGTCGTTTTCCCAAGGGGTCGATGATCAAACAAGCTCAAGTACCTGTGCAGGAAGAAAACACATATTAACCTACTAAGACAACACTGAAGACCCCTATTACTCAGTTGCCCACACCTCTGCAGTCTCATGTTTGCATGCAGTCTGGTATTATTACTGGTATGAGGATTAGTAGCAGTATCTAGTATCAAGAGGAGGATCCTAGACTTTAAATGAACATCACAAAAGAATACCAGACCTTTATTGTTCCTTGACTGTTGGCCGCGATCAGCACATTAGACTCCTGTGCAATAAAGAAAAGGACAGATAAGGGTTCTGATTATTACCAGCAACAATGTTTTGCATGAACTTACTCTATAGGTGAGCAAAAGGCACCACTTCTTCAATTTTGACACCTTTGCACAAATGGCTAAATCACTGTGCTGCATTAGCGCTACATCTAATGCCTGTGTGCTCATGCATAAAGCTGCTATTTTCAGAGAGTGGGAATGACAAGAGAACAGAGTTATGCAACATGGAAATAGATGTGGAGGTTGGGAGAACTTCAGGCCATGTTTGTTTTATGATACATTTGCAGTTTGACTGTGGTGCAGATGAAGTATTGATACAAGCTGGTTTTAAGGTCCCCCCCTCCCCCCTCAACACAGGGATGGCATAGTTCCAGGCTGGGGGCTGTTTTTATTTGTTTGTTTGTTTGTTTGCGTAAGCACTTCGCTGCATGAGGTCCAGTAGCCACAGGGCTAGAGGCAGGCATTCAGAATCCCATATAAACAGCACACTGCTTTTTCACATAAAAGAAAAAGGTGCTAAAAGATTCATATTTATCAAAGGTACACCTAACATATGTTAATGGAATATCAGAGAACCGTGTGTGTTTGTGTGAGAGAGAGAAAGTAAAAAAATCACCCATCTCATTCATCCTCATCCATCTCATTCCATTCCAACTTTTTAAATGTCTTAAGACTCTGTTACTATTCACTATTCATTAAATTCACGATCAATACTAAATCAACACTATTCACATAAAAATCCATCATATTCAGGCCATCTTCAAAATGTCCATCAAGTCATCTGAATACCTCTTACCTGACTGCCAGACAAAGTTTCCTAACATTATCACTAATTTACAGCTGCTCTTTTGTTTTAATTGATGTCTGAGGAGCCAGTCTGAGTGAGATTATTCAGGCCACATCATACCCCATCTGGCAGCGCCCTCCAGCACACAGCGCTGACAAACTCGTTGGTGTCGTCCTCCTTCTTGTCCTTGTCCAACACACTCTTCACGGTGTCGAACTTGAAAGTCAGCAGCGTTTTGGATAGCCCTTTGTAGTAGAGATAAAGGGAGTTGTTCTCGCTTCCTGCAGGGGGGGAGGAATACAGAGCGACCACACGGTGTCAGTGATAAAGTGCCTCATCATAGGCTTCCGCCAGCAGTGCTTTGCACTCATTACATCCAGCCATCTCCTTTAAAAGACAAGCCCATATGATATGATACCAATTCTCCCCTCGTATGTCTAATAAACACAAACACACACTCCCTCCCCCGGGGCAGCAGGGGACTCTGATAGACGACCCTTGGTGCCCAACACCAATCACGGCGCCACTTTAATCGAGGAGGAAGAGCAGCTCTCTGTTCGGTGCCAGGGTCTCTGATGCCCCGCAGCAGAAATACCGGTGCCAGCTGGGCCTTTTGTACATCTCTCCTCTGCACCACCACCACCACCACCACTACTACCACCCCCTGAGGAAAAGAGGAGCTGTGTGGTCTCTCACCACACGCCACATAGTCTCCATTGGAGGCCAGTCCCACAAAGTTCTTCTCGTTGATGTGGCCTTTAAAGGAGCGCAGGCAGTAGGGCTTGTTGACGTTCCACAGCTTCAGTTGACTGTCCGTGGAGCTGTCAGGGGTAGGGGAGGGGGTGGGGGAGCAGAAGGGCACAGAGAACATCTTAGATGGAAGAAAATAAAGTACTTTGGTAAAAATGAAGTACACATGATTCCATTTGACAAAAACACAAAACGCAGGCCTGTGGGACTTACGCAGACACGATTTCCTCCCCGTTGACAAATTTCGCATAAGAAACAGCTTTCCTGTGTCCCTTGAAGACCATGATCGGTTGCTTGGTGTTCCGCAGATCATAGTAGTGGACACAATGGTCTGCAAGATCATGAACATATTAGCCTAAAAGGCATTCTCTAAACATTAGACTAGATTTGTGATGGGGCAAAAGTATTTAATTGCGACGTAGGGATGGCAAATACCTGCACAGCCAAAGGCAAGGTGATACCTCGAGGTGGGACTGAACTTAACACAGCATACATTTGCCTTGGCCTCGATGCTTGCCACAGAGTTGTCAAGGTTGGTAGACCATAACTTCACTAAAAGAGCACAAACGTTTCCATAAATTATTTACTACTTGTTTGCAGTGGAATGTCAAAACAATAGTTTTAAAGCAGAACACCAGTGACCAACACACTTGACAACCCGTCTTTTGTTATGAAATTAGTAGGGGTTTCACGATTCTCCAAATCCTCGATTCGATGTAATTTTCTATTTTAAAAAGTCACGATTCGATTTTTTTTTCCGATCTTTTTTTAATATTACTATTAATGCATTCCTTATATGTTATTTACTCTTTTTGGCCTTTTCCTTTTCTGTTTCGGGGGGCTTTATTTTGAAACCGCTTTTTATTTTGAAACCGTTCCAACCGCAAGGTTGTAATGTAAACAGAACCAACATTAGGCTAAAACAGAGACGTGAACATAGTGAAATGAAACAACACAGAATGATAATTTGATTGTTTCAGCACACTCTGAAGAGAACCAAGGTTAGTGTTCATGGAATATGTACTTATCAATGTGCATTTTAAGCCTTAAAGTAACTTTGGACTGTAACTAGAGCACCTTTTCACAAGTTGAGTATGCTAAGTTAGTTTTAATTGATGTGAATGAATGAATACTTCCACACCGGTGATTTCAAAGTAGCAAGAGGGGCTTTGATTTCGGTAGGTTGATGTGTATATTTTAACTGGCTGCAGCCTAAAATTAGAGGAGTGTTGATGCTGCAGTTCAGCACGTGCGTGTGTGTTTGTGCGTCTTGGCATACATGCTGGACGTGACATTGGGGGTGTGGCTGCATCGACAATTCTACTTTTAAGTTCGAAGTTCGAGATTGAGATGTAATTTCGATCGTTTTCGATATAAAATCGAAACCGTAAAACCCTTAGAAATTAGCCTATTATAAAAATAGTTCTTGAAATTATAATAAGCTACTATAATAATAAATTACTGAGATGAGGACGATGAGACAGAGGTTTGATTAGAAAAGCCTGCAGAAAACACAACAGCTTCTGGAGCATCAAGAGATACTGAACCATTGCTGATGCAGTTTGAAGTTCATATCACAGAGAAATTAGCTTTGAATACAGAAACCTTTTCTTTTCAGGTCTTTTTCAATGCATCACTTTAATCTACAGCCATCAAAATGATGCTCCATGCAGCAATAAAGCTGGAAGATGTTAAAATGTTGAAATGCTTCAGGCTGGAAAAAAAAAAAACGCTTATACTGGTAAGTGATGCCTTCTGTTGTTTACACAAGCGTAAAATTCTCCCTCCTACCTTTTGCATCATCTGAGCCGGAAGCCAGAAGTTTAGGGTCCATCAGATTGAAATCCACACTCCAACACCTCTTCTCATGTTCCTGAGGGAACCACGGCAAATGGGTTTAGACACAACGCACACACGTCTGAAGGGCCCAGGCAATCTTGGGCAGTTTAAACATAATGCACGGACACGTTAAGAGGAAATTCAAATCTGAAGGCCCCCACAATAGCACTCCAGGCAAAGATTCCCTGGTGCGTATTTCAATTCATGAAGTGACCACGGGCTCCCGCTATGAAATAAACATTGAGGGGAAAAAAAGGAAAATAAAATTTCTGCCTACAGAGCAGCACAGAGAATACAGTAAACATGTTTCCGTCATATACATACGCACATACTGTATGTAATGCAGCCTAACTATGGGCAACTTCATGTTATGAAAAACTTCAAAAGCTCCTTTTCTACAGGACTTGACTTTTAAATCACCAATGAGATATAGCGAAAGCCCAGAGGTGATACCCTGTTGGCCAGAGTCATTATTCACAACAGGCAGTGGGGGAAAAAAACTGCATAATGGATTTTTAAAAACCGCTCTGTGAACTCCCTCCTGATGCATAAGGCATCGAGGCAGGCAAGACACTCCCACTGGCCTGAGCAGGGTTACGTACCTGGTAGACTTTGGACCTTTGACCCGTGAAGCCGTCCCAGAGGATGACTGTCCCCTCGTAGTCGCTGCTTGCCAACAGATTCTTGTGGTAGCTACTCCAGCTGATACAGCTGCATGGGAGGAAATGTACAAGTACAGCATGTAAGGAGGAAACAGTTACACATGCAAGCGTTTTTCCAGCAGAGAATGTCAACGTGGACAGGCACACCTAATTTTGGAGTTGCACGTCATCTCGTTGACGGGATAATGGATGTCCACGGCATCCTGAATCACAGTGCCGTACTCGTACACCTTAATTTTCTTGGTGACGCCGGCAATGGCGAAGTAATCACAGTCGCGGTCAAACTCGATGCTGCGGAAGGGAGAGGCAGGGTGAGACAGAGGGGAGAACAGTCAAACCTGGCGCCAGAGCACCGCTTCACAGCCAACACGACCCCGACCAGTGCCAGCTAGCAGCTTTCACAGGTCCCTCTCCATTACAAACATGCCTCCAGACAGGCAAGCTTTATCGTACACTCGCTACTGCATCTACACTGCATTAATAAATCAGCGTTCACCTAGGTGTCTTCATCATGAGCTGCTGAATGAAACTGAAAACAGCACAGCTATACAGAACTACAGAATACATTATTTTCATTAAAGCCCAGATGCATCAAGCAAACTGCTGAATTTCTAAACAATTCATAGTGGAGACACAGTGTTAAAATGTATTTTCAAATGACTCCACAGATTACAAACAAAGAAAAGTCTTTCATTACACAAGAACACCATCTAGTGGATTTTACTGGTACTGAAAGCTTAACACATAAGAGAGCCATACTTTTTTAAAGGGGCAGCTAATGGCATCATCTTTTCAGTTATTCTAACGTTAATCAGTCATTTTGAAGGACAACTAAGAGAACGAGTCAAAGCCTAAGATACATCTGTAAGACGGCAGTACCTGGAGACAATACTGGAGCCGTTGTAGAGGTCACTTGCATAGGAGAGTGTGGCCAGAGGCCGGACAGAGTTGTACCGTGTGAATTTGGAGAGACACTCCATGAAATCGTCCAGCTGATTTACACTCCTACTGTCATCTTTAAGAAAACAAGACAAACCGAACAATTACATTAGTTTAGGGAGAGTTTAATTGGACACGTCTATCCAGAAAAACATCCATAAATCAACATTCAGTGATGTTTTAATGTCTAATATTACCGGTTATTCGAGACATCCTATTGGAGAAGTAGCATTGTTCCAGGTCTTCGAAGTGAGCAGTGAGTCTTTTTCGGCGTGACGCCAGTGTACTATTATACCAGGTTTGTCTTTTCCCCTAAAAAAAACAGTTTATGTCACTCCTACAGTCACATCGAAGTATGCCGCCATACACCCCAAACTGACTTAAAAAGCATAATGCTAAATATAACTTATGCTAAAATGACTCAAATTCATTCTAAATTAATTTTTACTGTAATGAAATAATGTTTTCCTTTAGCCTTTTGAGCGGATTTCTTTGCCATACTTACAGTTAAACTTGAACATATACATGGGAATTACTTCTAAACATTTAACTGAGGTACCAGTGGCTCAAATTATTAAAACAAATGTATAGAAGCCTTAATGCCAAATAATTAGCTTAGAGGCAACATTGAAAATCACATTCATCTTCATCTGAAACCCTTCTTTATGTCAGAATAAACACAAAGGCTTGCCATTACCTGAGAGCTTCCGCCAAATCCCGGAGGTTGACTATAATCTGTGGGCTCTATAATACTACTGTGAAGAAAAGAAAATCACAGCGTGACTTCACGGAACATTTCAAAAGTCAGGCTATTCAACGTGGGATTCACTGAGCAACAATTCCCACTCCGCCTTCAGAGTCAGCAGCACCAGTGCACTTCCCTGGTCAAGGCCTCGCTCACCTGGGTGCAGGAGAAGGGGCTTCAAACTGAGGGACTGTGCTGTCCAAATTGGGGTCCATGTCACTTGCTGGTGAATGTAGTCCACTCATTTCCTACAATGATTCACAATAGATGGAAACAGTACCAATAGCAAGACATTAGTTATGACAACCAAAACCATTGACTTAACATTGCTCATGCAGAGCCAGCTTGCAGTTCATAAAAGCATCTTTTTTTGTCTGTGCATACAGTTGAACTCAAAAGTATTCGGCCTCCTGAGTTCTCAAGATGTTCTGGTGATTTGTGGACATCTTATATCGCAAGCCAATTTTTCATGCATTTCTTAGCCACAAGAGAGTTGTGAGGTTATACTTTACTTATTGATGTTCTGAAAGTGTGATAGTCATAAGCAGTAATACAACACGCTCTGCTTAAACGCTTGATTCTAGTGTTTACATTTTTGCGCTTTCCTTCATGTCCGGTTAGGAGTGTCTAATGTACAGATGCCCAAAGGAAACAAGCAAAGCAATGAGCAAGTCTACTTTGCATGAAACAAAAGGTGATTCAAAATACTTGGCAAAATCATTTAGCTTATTTAGAAACATGAACACAGCTTTCATGCGACAGACAATGCAAGTTTCATGCAAGACAATGAAATTAGTCTCCTATATCTGCATTGGGTCAACTGTGTTATGTCAAACTATAAGCAACATGTAGAGCTTCCTTTTAGCCTTTTTGAGAGTTTTGTTTTCTTTTCCAACTAGAGCATACAAATAGGACGTACTTCTAAATACATTTAACTGAGGTACCAGTGGCTCAAATCTTTTAAAACAAATACATAGCCTTAATGACAACTAATTAGTTTAAAGGGCAACACTGAACATTCAATTGAATTTTGTATGTAGGTGTTTTAATGTATTATTAATATATTTTTGAGAGTAAAGGGGGTTGAAAAAGTTCTGCTAAAAAAATAACTAGATGTATCGCAGAGCGGTACAAAATATTACCGCCGCCCAGTCCATCACATGTTTTCCACAAAAATAAGTCACGCTGAAAGGCATATATGATTCTAACTCTCTCACTGAATTGCATTATGCACACTCAATTCTCACTGGTATCTGCTAGACAACAAGTACCAAAACATGATTAGTTCATAGATTTCACATGTAAAATACATTTTATACAACCCCACCCCCATCTTCCTGTTCATAATTCTGAGAAATTCTTGAATTGTGTGCATGTGTGCGTGTACATGTTTATGTTTATGTGTGTGGGTGGGTGGGTGGGTGTGTGTGTGTGTGTGCATGTGCATGTGCTTGTGTGTTTGCCTGTTTATGTGCCTGTGCGTGTGCATGTGCATGCATGCGTATGTCTACTGTGTGAGTATGTGTCATACGTAGGATTACTGTGAATTTATGTGTGTGCGTGTGTATCTGTTTATGCACATGTGTGCACATGGAATGGGTTTACATGACCCCTGGAGGCAAACATCGCGAAAAAATTGGTCCCTCCCTCGGTTCCCAAGATATTCACAGAAAACTGTGTCTGCCCTACCCTCCTTTTCGGGGTCCAGTCCAGCGGGGGCTACAGATCAAAGCGAAAACGATGGTTCCATGCTATCCATGTGGGGTTACATGCCCACCAAGTTTAGTGTACCCGGTCTTTCAGTGTCCCGAATCCTTGTTGGTGTCACGGTCACTAAATGTACACATAAATTATTTTATTGTAAGGCCCCATGAACGAAAGGCCACGAAACTTGGCATGCATTCAGAGGGTGTCATAATGATTCTACACTTTCAATTTAGTTGCAGTTTTGACCATGTCAGCCAGAGATATTGTGATGAAAACACCTAATGTTTAAGCTTTTTAATTTTTTAACTAGGTGGCTTATATACATGAAATAAGTGGTAATGGGATAGGTTGGCATGCCCCTTAAGACCAACATACAAAAAATTGGACCTCCTAGGCCCTCACGGTTCTCGAGATATTCACAGAAAACTGTCTCCGGCCACCTACAGGCCAGTTGGTGTATAGTAACATAAATTAATTTATTGTGTGGCCCCCATGAACGGAATTCCACGAAACTTGGCGTGCATTCAGAGGATGTCATAATGATCCTACACTTCCAATTTCGTGCAGTTTTGACTATGTTAGGTCACAGATGCCTGCAATTACAACACCTTATTTTTTACTTTTTGTGTTTAACTAGGTGGCTATACATGAAATGAGTGGTTATGGAATGGGTTGACATGGCCCCTTGAGATCAACATACAAAAAAAAAATGGTCCTCCTAAACCCTACAGTTCTCAAGATATTCACAGAAAACTGTGACATAAATTATTTTATTGTAAGGCCCCCATGAACGAAAGTCCACGAAACTTGGCATGCATTCAGAGGGTGTCATAATGATTCTACACTTTCAATTTCGTGCAGTTTTGACCATGTCAGCCAGAGATATTGTGATGAAAAACACCTAATGTTTCGCTTTTTAATTTTTAACTAGGGTGGCTTTATACATGAAATAAGTGGTAATGGGATAGGTTGGCATGCCCCTTAAGACCAACATACAAAAAAAGGTGGACCTCCTAGGCCCCACGGTTCTCGAGATATTCACAGAAAACTGTCTCCGGCCACCTACAGGCCAGTTGGTGTATAGTAACATAAATTAATTTATTGGTGGCCCCCATGAACGGAATTCCACGAAACTTGGCGTGCATTCAGAGGGGATGTCATAATGATCCTACACTTCCAATTTCGTGCAGTTTTGACTATGTTAGGGTCACAGATGCCTGCAATTACAACACCTTATTTTTACTTTTTGTGTTTAACTAGGTGGCTTATACATGAAATGAGTGGTTATGGAATGGGTTGACATGGCCCCTTGAGATCAACATACAAAAAAAAATGGTCCTCCTAAACCCTACAGTTCTCAAGATATTCACAGAAAACTGTGTCTGCCCTACCCTCCTTTCGGGGGGTCCAGTCCAGCGGGGGCTACAGATCAAAACGAAAACGATGGTTCCATGCTATCCATGTGGGGTTACATGCCCACCAAGTTTCCGGTACCCGGTCTTACAGTTTCCGGAATCCTTGACGGAAATTTGGACATGCTTGGAAAAGAAAAAAAAAAAAAAAAAATAAATGACTAAACCTTTGCCAGGCCGGTCGGTCATAATAATAATAAAAAAATTAAAAAAAAAAAAACGCACAACTGACCAAATATATCATGTCAAAGACAAATACTTACCTCAACTCGTTTGATGTCCTCCTCCAAAAAGTTGACCTCCTTTTGTAACTGATCTAGTTGCTGAGGAGTAACAAAACAGCCATCAGCACAAACGTTCATTTGAAGTTGGTACAAGGGCTTGAAGCATAGAAAGAGGTCAACATTTCAGAGTGGGAATGTATGAAGATTAAAGAGTACTGGCACCTCTCTCTTATTTCGTCTCGCCTCCTGAAGAAATTCCATTAAGATTTGGCGCTGAGCAGCTTGGGATTCCTAACAGACAGTGAATGGGTCAATGCATCACCAAATCTGTATTCCACTTGACGACTATTAAAGACTGAAAAGGGGAAACCCAGCTTACCGCCTCTAGCTGCTTCTTCTTTTGCAGGAATAACTCCAACATGTAGTTGACGTTTGCCAAATCCAGACTTTCTTGATCTGTGCCCAGAACATCTTGGGAAAATGGCCATCTATGACCATTCTATAGATAGAGCAGATATGTTATTGTACATGCTATGAGATTAATTAAAACTCCTGCATTTCCAACTGGAAAACAATTAAAACTAAAAAACATAGGGATGGCAGAACATTTTTTCATGCATGATACTGATACCTCAATCATGAGTATCTAGCGATACCAATCTGATATGGCCATGCTCCCTCTTTTAAACAATTAAATTGCTGATAATACTTCTTCCATCATGCATGTTGCAGAGGCAGCAATGGTTCAGTCTAGAGTTCCTAACATTAAACAAACAATGGCTCAGGCAGCCACAACTGCACATTCATGCTACGGTGGTTTACTATTCCTGTGTGTTACAGTGCACAAACAAGCAGGTGACTAATACAGGTGAATAATAGCAAAAGAAAATGGCTATTTACCTATAAAACAGTGTCAAAATGCTATAAAAAATTCCACTACTGTACTGTAAAGTGATCGCTAGGTTTACTCAGCCTCCTTCCCTCCTCGAAACCCTATCCCCCCCCACACACACACACACACACACTTCACATTCAGTCTGACTCCAAGTAGCACCTGTAACTAGGTAACCCTAAGTGTTAGACATCTTCAACTGAGCCAGACTGAGCCACTGTGGCACCTACAACTAAGATTAAGAGTAAGAAAACAGAATGTGGATAGGGCATGTTTGCTCCCTAATGCGAAATAAGAAAATCAGGTCTTTAGGACAAGTTCTGTGGCTGAAATGAGCAAAGATATTCAAAGCAATTACATAATAATCTATTATCAATTACATAATAATCTATCAGATCTTAAACAGTCCGGCCCATGCCTGAATTCAACTTTACTTCAACTTTAAATCAAGTTATTATGTTGTCATGTAGCCTACAGTATGTATGCTCATTGGTTGTGATACGGAGGGCAAATATTTCTGTGGGAGATGCATTAGGATTGGGATTGCGTATATTGTGGTGGATATAGTTATCTGCAGTCACAACCGTGACTAACACAAACTAATCACAAATGAGCAGAGGCGGTTTAAGATCTGATTTGAGACGAGGAAAGTTTGTTGTGTTGCCGTTGTCAGTGAATGAGCCCGCCATGATGCTCATCCGTGTTCTGTGTGACATAGCGTCTCTCTTTAAAGTGTGTCCTTCCAAGTATAGTTCAGCATTCACGTGAATGGATTACATTATTATTCATTTCATTTTCCAATATCCAATCCAGGAATTTTGGCCAGTATCAGAACGATACAGACCCTGAATACCAGATCGGAGCTACAACAAACAATCTTATTAAAGAGGGTCACTTACAGGATGGTCTCTCTTAAGTCGCTTCTCCTCAAAGCGCTGCTTCTGCTTTAGAATGAGCTCATTTACTACAAAAATGCACAAATGCATATAAAGTATAAGTAACACAAACACCTTGCAATTCACCAACAATTAAGTGCTGTCAGACTTTATAGATATACATAGTGATGAAGTCTTCTTAACAGATCTAATAACCTATTAATCCCTAATGATACCCTTGAAAAAGACAACACTGCACATTGTATTTGTATGGTAAACACATGTTAGAAATCCCAAATGAGGTCTGCATTTAATTCCGTTTAAGATCTCTCAAAAACACAAAGAGAACATGACTACATTAACAACCAGCAGGAAGGTGGGCACAGCTGGTGTATAACATTTGATTATGATACCTATGAAATGAGATATGGAAAAAATAATTACTGAGGTGAGTAATAACAGCCTGCATTACAGAAAAGTTTGTTCTAATAATAAACCATGTTAAATTGACATACCAAGAAAGTTTGGATAGAGTTGATCCACATTATCGATAATGTAGTTACATTTTGGGCACCTGTTGCTGTCTTCCAAGCTCTGACGGATACACTTGTAACTAAGCATAAGGAAATTGAGAACAAGATTAATCAAATCTATAACTGGTACGTTAGTAAGTGTGCACAATTATGACAAATATGGATTGAGTTTATAGACATGCATGTGTATACACTTAGTTTTTCAATTAAAGAGAAATATGATAAGTATGTAAAAAGGACATAGGTGTGAGTGACAACATCGCTACTCACCAGAAACTATGACCACACTTTGTCATGTGAGCTTCCTCTATCATCTCAAAACAGATGGGACTTGTAAAACAACAGACACATTATCGTTACTTAACGTTACACACATTTTAGCATGTTAAATTCAAGGAAAGCCTCTTTGCCCCGATGTTATGACAAAGGCCATTGACTAATGACACTGATTAAACTCTCTTGGGTAACGATAGATTTACCGTTCTGAACAGCATTAAAACCGATTAAATTAACGTTACATTGTAGAGGGTAACTGCGTACGTTAGCTAACTGGCAACCTACAACCCATTAACAATACCAGATCTCCCTTTTCAACGCATTATACTTGATGCAACATCCGTTTCAAAACCGATCCGTTTGATAATAGTTTGCAACAAAGTCTGCCAAATCAGAATTGCGGAATGTTGCGATAACAAGCTACGTAGCTTCTAGCTAAGGTAACTATCTTAAGATGGCTAACTTTACCGTTGCTGGCTGGTTCGTTCTCAGGGTGCTCTTTACAACTTTGTATTCTAGTTGGATGGATTCTGCAGCATCAAAGCCGGGGAAAGTCAAACGAAGTTCAAAGTCTGAACATCCCACAATGGCGTTTCAAAACAGATCACCACAATAGCTACCTAACGGGATTTCAAACTGAGATTTAACGTTAGCTGTTCAGATGCCACCTAAAATTACCCATGCAACGTTAGCAATAGCAAAGTTAGCAGCTTGGCCATCACTAGTTTGGATAACTTTCAACAGCTTGGTGGCATTACTCAACAAATAACTCACCATACAAAGTCATTGCTCTTATCTTCATAAGAATTTATAAGACCATTATAAAGGGGAGTTTGTAGATGTCGTTTTTTACTGCAGCTTCCTCCAGAAGAAGAGCCAGGTCTGCCACTAAGCGGTGTTAAATTGTTGCCCCTTTGAGATTGGACCACAAGTGAAGGTACAGGCAATCCTTCGCCTCCTGTTCCCATAGTTCGTGAGGATACTGCATTTCCAGAACTGTTCCCGTTTGTAGCATTGCTCACAGCACTGACTGCATTGGTGTTACTGGCAGGGCTGATACTGCTGCTTGTTCCAGGCCCTGAGCCTGACCCTCCACCAGTGAGCGGCTGCCGGCTACCTGACATTCTTCAAAGCCGCTGCTCAAGTCCACTGGAAGGCCGTAGCTAGCGTTGCTCGATTCTTCAAAGCATCCGGGCAGTGATCCCCGAGATAACAGGCTAGCTGACGTTAAGATTCGGTAATTCAGTAAGATATTCAAAAACGATGACACTCCAATGGCAACTGTTTAGCTAGTTATTTGGGATGGTACTGACGCAGCCCAAATGAATTAACACCGACCAAAACCGGTAAAATCTTGAGAACATTCAGCTCAGTGTCGTTTTGTTGACAAAATCTAACAGCATCGGCTTTAGCTAGCTAGTAGCTACGCTAAATATCCTCAGTTGCCCAGTAGCATGCGACAACTTCCTCTACCTCTTCGGAGAAGGTTGTTAGTTGAGGAATGTATCTTACCGCCATCTGCTGTGAAGGAGTACTTGATGTAGGCCTATACGGTATTCGTATTCCTAGGATATCTGCGCCAGACATAAAAAAAACATCAGATGGGGAAAATCTTTGTCTAACAGTTAGGCCTTTGGACTTACAGATAAAAAGCCATCAGTGCTCAAATGCAAGTCAATGGAATTGCAGAGTCAGATCTCAGAAATCAGATGAAAAAGCATATGGTCTATAAACCTCGATTAAGTCTATGAAATCACACCATTGAACGGGAAGCAAAACGGCATCAGATTAAATTGTTTATTTTTTTTCTATCAGACAGATAACAGAGGTTGTCCCGATAATTTATGCAGGTCTTAAGTCAAGCGCTAGGGGGCATTGCACCCTCTTTTAGTGGCTAACTATTTAAATGAATCAATAGCTTAAATGCCTGTAAATGACTAAATGCATAGGCCTGTGTCTCTGTCTGGTAACCACTGATGCATCTTCATCCAAACTTCACAAAAAAAAATACCTAAACTGAATAGGCGGCAATGTATAGGCTACCTCAAATGCTATCACATTTATTTGAGGTTGTGTTTATATTGGCACATACTTTTATTTCTTCCTGCCCCCTTCAAAAAAATATCTCCCCATCTGTGTAGGCTTAGGCTTACTATAGGCCTACAGTGCACTATTCTATGTTAATTAATTTATAGGCATTCATGATATGCATATTTGTGGTGGTTGGCAGCATTAATTTAAATGCAACAGTTTTTAACAGTGCAGTTAATTAGTGCAATGTGGTTATGATTCTAACCAGATTTAAGCACAATTAAGTACAACCAGGAAAATCATTGTGTGGTGGTCGATGTTGATATTGTGGTGGGCCGCCACAAATAAGTAAATGTATGGGAAACACTGCAGCTAATAATTTGCCCAACATGGTGCGTGAAGTTTCAATAGGCTAACTCAATTGACATTGTTTCTGACTCTCTGTTGCCCTTCATAAACACTACCATAACATTTTCAATAATGTCTTAAACTTGATTTGCACTTTGGTGGGAGAGTGATGGATATCATGACACTTGTTGTTAAACTTGACCCCGGAATCAACAAATGCAGCATTGTCCTTATGTGTATACTAGACATAAAGACAATTTGCTGATTTAATGGGAATAATATGACATTTTTCATTTTACTCAGCATTTGCCAAACTGAGTGTATCTTTATCAATTTAAATGTAACATGAATTTTCTTGAAATAGTGCATGGAGGGTGTAGACACTGGATTTGAATTTGCATAATTGTAGAATTTTGTTACTTTGCAAGCATCAAGTTTCACCTTTCTACAAATATCAGTTTTGTTCCATGGCCACATTAAGTAGCCTATCAGTGAAATAAAAGTAGAGAAAACAGTTTGTTTTAACTCTACTTTTATTATACATTATCCTGTCTTAAACCCAAATCAGCTGTGTCACTCTGACAGCACACACATGCTATCAGTTATGAACAACGTAAACATTATGTTTTCCCTCTGTGGCTTATGGTTACTTACAGTACAACAAACAACATGATGGAAGTACTATGCACCTACAGTATGTCACAGGAGAATCTTAGTGCAGGACCAAGGAGAAAAGTCAATAAACAAAGACCACCCCCACACACACACACACACACACTAAATTACACTCTGGCTAAAACTGTGAAAATAGGGATGTTTCTTTCTCTTCCCCAAACGTTTCTGCATTTGTCCAGCACATCAGGTTGAATTTTCCCCATTGTGTTTCCTGGTCAGTCAGACATGGGAAGGGGTTGGGCAGGCTCAAATGAAGGATAATCTCTTAGAGGTCCTTTGCAGTGGGGGGTGAGGCCCAGGAGCAACCATTCACTTTTTTTTGCATAGTTGCAGCTGGATCTCAAAGCACTTTCCTACAAAAAGCTGAATGTTTTGCAGGCAGATCCTCAGGCTGGTTGCGGAATTCTTGCCTCCCACTGTTAGGACCCTTTCTACCCCTGAAGGGGCCCCTACCACAACTGCCAGTCGCTCTAGTCAGGGTTGTTTGCAAATTGAGCCATGCAAAAATAGTGGGGTTAAAAAATGTAAATTTTGAAGTTAACTAGATATTCTTTTTCTTAATATGCAATTGTATCATGGTGCAAGTTTGAGTTAAAATGTGGGAAAATCCCCCTCAAGTCTAAGTATTAGTTTATGCACCTGCACAGTTCAGTGTTGTTACAGAGCTATTATTCAACTGGGATAACAGGGGGAAGGGCTTGTGCCGTACTCTCAAGTTCCTGTGTGGCACTGTACTGTCGGTCAACAGATTGCAAATTCAAGATGTTTGTTACTTTGTTTTGAGTATTTAGGGTTGGGTGAAATGTTGTCAAAACAGAAACAAAGACTTACACACAATAATGTGCTGTGCTGTAAAATTCTCTGAAAATCCCAATAATAATAATAATAATAATAATAAAAAAGCAGAAACAAAGAATTAGAAAGCACTCGCTGGGATGAGTCAGCTAAATGGTTGACAAATGTTTTTTTTTTTTTTTATGATTTTTGCCTAATGCTATAATTACATATTATGAATGTTTCTGACTGATGATTCATAGTTTATGGGCAAATGCTTACAGAGATTCCTTGACCACAAGAGCATCACAACTTAGACTGAAGTTGATCCTTTGGCTCTTATGGCAGAGATTCACTGCAGACATCCAAGAGCAACAGCATTTGCAGGCTTTCACTTCAAATTGAAACGGAAAAGTGACATTTCATTCAAAATGACTGACAAATTGATAGGGTGCACCTGTTTCTGACCTATATTTTATGTTAATAACAACATAAGGACCAATACATTCTTGTAAATGATTAAGCTAATTGTATCAGATTGATTTACATGTTTTAAAATAAGACATTTATATAGATTGATTTACATGTTTTAAAATAAGACATTTAAAGTTTGAAAACACTTACATATGTCTTTGTCCTCCTCTTGTCAATATCATAAGGCAATCAAACAACCTCAATCAGGCAACCTCAAATGAAAAGAAAGTTTAGCATTAATTAAGTTTAGCATTATAATCAAATAAGTATGTAATAGTATATAAAACAGGCATGAAATTAATATTATTATTATTATTATTATTATTATTGGTATTGATGATGTTGTTGTTGTTGTTGATGATGTTATTGTTGTTGTTGTTGTTATTGCTGTTGTTGCTTTCCACAATATGAAATCATGCATGCCTCAATGTATGTCCTTACAGTAATTAATTTCCTTTGAGAGAGAGAAAACTATGGATTTAAAGCACATGTGTTTCTCATTAAAACCAAAATCCCAATTTAAACTCTTACGTTGCAACTTTAATTTAGGTCATTCTGTTTTTATCATACCTAGAACAGTAGTTATCAATTTACAATGGTTTATCTAAGTTATTAAAGTCCTTTGGGTCTCTCATATATATTTAAATAAAAAAATGTGTTATATCAGTGTCGCCTATAACATTTACTGATTGCCACAATATAGCCATCATCATTTTTCCCGGCATGCCACTGAGCCTTGGTTTATTGTATTAAGTCAAAAGATTTTAAAAATGTTTTCTTGGGCTAACAGAATGTGATATTGGTATTGAAAAGACACCGTCCTCCACAGTAATATTACTCTTTCCGCATCTTGATCATTTGCCGCGCTGATTCGAAACTTAAGTTTTAAAACTTAACTTTTTTCAGATGCCTTGCAGATGTAGCTACTGGTGTCTCAACATCTGCTTGCGTTGTGGTAGGTAGGCTCGAGCAGTAGTTGTCACTGCGATTAATCTGGGGAAATGGCAAGCTGTTTAAAGGTCGCGGATAGGACATTGGCAGGCTACAGGAGGGGAGCAAGGTTTTCTCACAAATGTCTGAGCAGGGGCAGGGTTTGTGATGTCAGTCGAGAGGAAACAGATAAAACGTTTAGCGCGTTAGTTTGATCTTCAAAAAATCTAAAGCGCAGCAGGACTTTGCAGCACAACGGCGTGGGCAAGAATGGGAGCTCAGAGACATGAACATGCAAGAGGAGTTTACGCACACTTGAAGGTGATTTGAAAAACACTTTTTTCACGGACACAGCTCTATATTTTGGATGCTACCTGAATTACGTAGAATAATTATTCGTCTGTCAGTCCTTTCAGGTTGGCTACTTCTTATTTTAAGATCAGATTCCTCAGCATTGCTTTGATATTTGGCAGTGGGCACTGGTGCTGATACGGCAGGACTTCTTCCTTTGACAGACTTTAGGCTAATTACCCACCTGAATCTTTCACCTAGCTTGCTTGATAACAATTTAGCCCAAACATACACGTAGAATGTAGACTTTCATTTATAGGTTGCCACATCAAGGCGGTTCCATACTTTAATTGTGGGAGAGAAGCAAAGTGCGCTCGACTGAGCAAGACCTCAAATAATCTCAGCTGTGAGACACGGGAAATGTTTCTCGCTGATTAATCAATATATCTATTACATTTCAGAATGGAACATAACAGTAAAATGGGTTATGTTTACACATAGACTATGTCAATTTGTAGCAAATACGTGCGTAATTCTTATTTTACAGTGAATAGGATAACGTTTGTTGGCTACATTGGCCAGATTCGCAAAACGCTCAGCGTTCGAATTCCTTGAACTGCCATGTTATAGATTAGTTTGACTCATAGGTATGCAAAGCAGTATTAGAGATGCAGGAGTGAATACTACAATGATGAGTCGATAGTGACCCACCTTTGCAGACTGTTCTCAATTCACTGGGACTTACAAGTGAAAATCCAGTAGCTTAAGAGAGGAGGGGACGTCCTGAATTAGCCTACTAAACCACACTTTATGTCCCCAAGGATACTAAGTTGTTGATCAGAAGCAAGACGTCAAGGTGGTTCCCTGAGACTTGTTCCCCCTTAACTCACTAGCCTATATTGCACTGATTTTCTTCTTTGCCTACTGTCTGGTAAACCGGCGTGTTAGGCGCTCAAAGCTGCTTTATTCTCACGTGTCAAAACAGATTTATGGAGCTGAATCCCTCAAGACAGCAAATTGGCTTCTTACGTTTAAGTTTAAACTTTGTTTTTTCCAGATACATACGGATTTTTATGTTACATATTTGGAGTAATAAGTGGCCAGTATCGACGTAATGCATGAGTGTGATCTGCTCAATTAACTCGCACTGGGCTGCTTGTTTGTGCTGCTCTCTCTTTCTCTCCCTCTCTCATTCCTGAAAACCTGAGCTCATAACTTAATTTGTTATCATATTTAACTCTTCATAGAAATTGAAATGATGTTCGTCAGACTACTGGTTATTATTTTTGTTGTAGTTCATTCATGGCTGCTAAAATCCGCTCAATCAGATCATATTCAAAAGTACAAACAGATTCTTGCTCAGAGAGCAGACAGGGAACACGCTGCCATAGCAAGTGAACAGTGCGGTTCAGTCAGCCGCAAAAGGCTGGCTCGAGCACCGGCCCAATACTACCACCCAACGGCTTTACCTGGGAGACGCACACGACTGAAAGACATATATCATGAGGCAACTCGAACTGGACAGTCTTGCGCAGGTGCTTGCACTCCCGATAGCAGCATTAGTGCAGGGAAATTAAACAACGTTTGGGATGCCCGTGGAGAGGGGTTCAAAGAGAACCAAGTGGGATCATTGCGGATAGACAGATTGGATACAATCTCAGAGACACAGAGAGTTTCGACCTCCTCTCCCCAAAGTTCTGACATGAGAAGCCCCAGTCCCATGAATTCCTACAGGGCACAGTTATCAGACAAACACCAGCAGCACTCTCCTGAGAAGTTTGCTCTGAGGGGCAGGCAGAGGCGCATGACTGACAGCCCCTCTCCACCACCACAAAGGCACAGGCGCAGCCCTGTCCAACCACATGTCGGACTCCTGGACATTTTCGACCAAAAGATGGGCTTCGCCCAGGATGTGCACAGTGACCACTCCAGCGACTACTCAGCTGAGAGCGAGGACTACTCTGGGGAGCAGGAGGGGCAGTCCAGCCCAGTGAATGAGCCATGGGGCCGGAGTGCTCGGGAGATCCCACCTCAGTGGATGACCATGCTGTACTTTGGTGGAAGAAAAGAGCAGCTGAAGATCAATCCAGCGGCTGGCATTGAGCTTCCCCGCAAAAGGTTCAGCATCGAGCTCTGGGTTAAGCCAGAAGGAGGGCAGAACAGCCCAGCCATCATTGCAGGTGAGTGTCAATGACTAAGCAAGTGTGTGTGTTTTTTTGCATTTGGTGCAGTGGTAGTCTGAGGGATGACTAAAAATAGATCTATCACTATCTGTAGTTAATTTAACAACTTTGTGTTTAATAGCAATAACTGCAGTCAAAACTAGGTATCTGCTATTCATCATGATCAAAAAATTAAAGTTAGTTGTCAATACACAGTCATTTGGTAATTTCACAGTTTGTTGCTCATCAGAACCGAGGGGAAGGATACCAGGATCGGAGGATGAAAGTAGTTTAGAAATCAGAGCCCAATGAGGTGCAAATGATCAGTGGTCCAAGACAGGGAAGCAGGGACAGGAACAAGTGGTCACCATCTGGCCAGCGTGTCTGCCGTCTGTGTCCTCCCAACAGTGCTTATTTACCAGGCCTCCTCCTAGGCAACTCGGGGGCTTGATTCATGGGTGTGTGTGATCGGAGCACTGCAGTCATGTTGACAGGTAGTTGCTGTGAGTGTCTGGCCCATGCCCTTGATTTATGTTGAATGGGTTTGAATATGTGTGCTGCTGGTGTCTGTGTGTGTGTGTGTGTGTGTGTGTGTGTGTGTGTGTGTGTGTGTGTGTGCGTGCGCGTGTGTTTTTCCTTTCACATGCTGCTGAGTCTTGCCCTCTTTGACAGTAGTCCGTGAGATCAGGCGGAGTGAGGGAGGCGGCGTGCTTTGATGTCGGGGGGGAAACACGTAGGTGAAATCTGCTGGGGTGGAATGAGCGTACATGCAGGCCTCAGAGGCAGCATGTGGTGATGAGGAGGGGGGTGTAGGGGCGTGGAAGGCAACGCACTGAATCCATGTTTGGATCCATGTTCCGCGCAGCATGTGCACATGCTGTTTGTTCTTGTTTTGGGCTCCCCATTAGTCGTTGTGGTGAAGGGTCACTCAAGCATCAAATCCCCTGTGTGCTCTGCAGATACATGATTGCACTGGGTGGGGAGATGTAAATATGGAATATATTATTTGTGGAAGTGTCTCCTGGAGACCTTTTTCTAGGGCAGAGGATGACCAACTTTCTAAAGGGGTTGGTAGCTTTGATTCCCATGTCGGAGATGGCAAAAAACGCATGTGTTACAATGGATGTTCTCCGAGAAATCACATTTGTTTGGCAGCTGGGATAGATTCTGGCATACTTACCTCAGAGACCCTCCATACATTTCTGATTGCCATGTAGAAGGCACTATTAATGTGTGGCACTCTTCCTGATCATCCTGGTTGATTGCACAAGACAAATGTAGTGGGCCTTTGGGTGTGTACATATCCTGTCAGTCAGGATGTTGATGGTGACCTCGAGAGTGTTTTGTTATGGATGTTTTAGAAAATGTGCTGCAGTTGAGACGCTTTCATGTGTTTCATCTTTTAGTACAATTTCACTTAGACCAATACTGTGATGTATTGATTTAGTTAAAATCTGGCTCAAAGAAGGATATCCTTAAATGGCCGCCAGTCATCAGACCGAATTTGATGACTTTTTGCAGATGTAGAAACTAATACTGAATAGTTACAGATTTGTAGCCAAGATAGGCAGTTTTTATGATCAGATCAAAGGGTTTACTGGAAATAATCAAGCCAGAAGCATGACAGTTCACAGTTTTGAAAAACCTAAATCTTTTGTGAATCAAAAAGTTACATCACATTCCATAAATATGTACACCTGTGCCACAACCCACCCCAAAAGGAAATTCAGTCTATTGTTTTGAAACCACTTCAAAGCATAATGGATTTGCTGTTAAACATTATGATCAGTTTCCTCCCGTTTCAATCACTATTTACTTTAAGCTTTTGGCTTTTGTCAACTTGTATAACTATGATTATCCTCAGTGACTGTGTGTTCATGAATGTTTGTTCTCTAAGCACTTTATGACCATGTTATTACAGTACAGACTCTGTACAGACCGCCGTCCAGTTCTTTTGACAGAAGGACAACACTTTGATGCCAAACCACCAGAATAGTTTGCTGAACAGTACCCACTACTCTCCCACGAGAGATAGAGATGAAGGAAGGCAAGCCAATGTGTTGTGACTGAATTTGTGTGTGTCTCTGTGTGTGCATCTCTGTGTGTGCGTCTGTGTGTGTGTGTGAGTGTTGTGTGCTCATGTGTCTGTGTTTGTGTGTGGGTGTGCGTGCATGTTCACGTGGGGAGGGTGAAGGGGTTCCCTGACCTTTCTCTGTCCTGCCTCGAAACATCTGGCAGCCAGATGTGACCGCCCTTTTTGAAAAGCAGCTGGGAATATTGGTGGCTTTGTTTAATGGGAATAGCTCAAACTCCTAAACTCTTTGGGTAATTGAATTCCAATTACAAAACGTTCACCATTCAATGGCTTTCAATTTTAGTGATTTATTCCTTCCTCTTGAGAAAGATGTTTTGCTTCCTTTTTAGGAGTGTTTGACAACTGTTCTCACCCTCTGAATGAGAAAGGGTGGTCAGTTGGTATTCAGACATCTGAGCCAGGTGGGAGAAAAGATGGCAGGTATTTCTTTTCCCTCCGGACGGACCGCAACCCCAGAGCCACCACTATCAGAGGCCACCAGCACTATCGTCCGAACATCTGGACTCATTTGTTGGCCACCTACGACGGCAACAGGATGGCCCTGTATGTGGACGGGGCGAAGGTAGGGGAGAGCAGCCATCAGACCGGCGCTCTGTACAGCCCCTTCATGAGAACCTGTCGAATGTTCTTCCTGGGTGGGGACCAGGCGGACTCCAGGCACAGTTTCCGGGGGCACGTGGGTGGCGTGCGCCTGTGGGGTCACCCGCGCGCCCATGAGACGCTGCTCGCCGGGCACAGCCAGAAGGAGAGGCAGAGCCCACTGCTTGCCACCTGGGAGGACTTTGCTCGCGCTGATCAGTGGTGGCTACCCTACAAGGACGGGCACTATCCGGCTGTGCTGGCCACGCCCCATCCCGAGCACAAGCTCGTCTCGGCCTTCCTGCCCCCGCCGTGCGGCCTGACCATCTGCGACAACAAGGATGTCATCCTAAGCTACGGCGAGCACTGGCAGCTTCGCGCGGAGAAGCACATCCGTTACCGCGTGGTCAACGTGTGTGATGACGATGGCAGCCACCCTACCGTTTCTGCCATCCAGATCCAACGGCAGCACCGGGCCCTGGCTGCGGCGTTCCGGCCTTACAACCTGACCCTGGAGCTCAGCGTGCACACCGTGCACAACTCCTCCCTGCGCCAGCGCTTTATCCTGGGCAGCTGTCTCAACGCCAAGATCGGGAACAAGCACTGTGACCCTGAGTGTGACCACCGACTGACCGGCCACGACGGCGGCGACTGTCTGCACCAGCGGCCCTGCTACCCCTGGAGGCGGCGGGATGGAGAGTGCAACATGGAGTGCAACAACGTGGACAATGAGTACGATGACGGAGACTGCTGTGACCCAGACATCACTGATGTGGCCAAGACCTGTTTTGACCCTGAGTCTTCGTACAGGTGAGGATTGTTTTGCTTCCCCCAAATGATAATGGTCAAGTTATCATAGATGCCTTGTCTCCGAACACAGCCCCACCATCTCTCCTATTACATGACATTAGCACATACAATGACACCGTATTTAGATTAATTCACTTTCAGAGTACTGTGTGACACCATTTCCCCCAAACACTTTATAAGAACTACACACTATGAAGCATTTGATAAGCATTTGTAAGCTATTAGTTAATGTTTTGTTCATTATTTGTCAGCCATTGTTCCTAAATTACATCTCATCAGTATGGTAAGTTATTTGTAATTGATACATGATAAATGATTTCATTTCATTTCCCTCAAATTTCCTGGGAAAGACATGGAGTACTGTGGTACACTCTGGCATAGGTGTTAAAGTCTGGTTTATGAAAGTAAGATTCATATAGCATATTTTTGTTCCAACCATTCACTAAATCAGCTGATTCTTAGCTGAACTCAGCCAGGTAGATCAGTTCATTAGTGAGATCAAAAGTGCACAGGTAGAACTAATACTTGGTTGGACTACAAATCTTTTGATCTATTATTCTGCCATGTGTTTAGAATCAGAAGTTATTGAATATGAATCGAATAGGTACAAATAAGTACCTTCTTAATAGCCTGATGTAGCCAGAATATGAGTCTGATACTGCTCCATTGGGATGTTATTATGGGGCGTGTTTCAACCGATACAGGGGGGGAATGCCTCTGCACTCAATTGGATAGACCTAACCAATCAGAGCAACGAAATAGCTTACCGTGAGGTGTAGGAAGAACACACGAACCATCCTTCTTCTCCACAAATGCCTTAACATTGTTTTCTGGTCTTTTGTAAAAGTTATTGTGCCGTTAATATCTCCTAAACACTCATTAGCGAAATCTAAGATATACGTAGTAGGGTAGGCTATTAGTAAAAAACTGATAGCCTATATCCCCTCCTTTTTTATAAATAATTCTGTTGAACACTGATATGCTACAAACATGTTATAAACAGCTCGGAAAGGCTGTCACAAATCCCTCGAACAGGTGGTCAATCAGAGATTTCAAACGAACGAGGAAACAACATGTCACAATACAACACGCTGCTGTTTTCCCTTTATGAAAGTGAAACCATGAGTTTTCCCACATCTCAACTTTGGCCAAAGTTTTCAGAAAAAATTGTTTTCAGTGATACAAACCTTCTCCTTCTTCCTCTCCTTCTAGCCACAGCATTTTTGTTGCAAACATAGGCCTAATCTAAGCGTGTTCAGATGACGTGATAGATGAGGCGCTGTTGCTCACCTGTTCATCATCGTAAAGCCCCATTTGATTGGTCCGCCAGATCTAGGGTGAGCATAGTTGCTCCACAACGGAGCAATGCCAGACCGAACTTCCAACCTCAAATGTTGTGGGCGGGACTAAGTTCGGCTGGCACCCAGGCTACCTTCTTAAGGTAGATTTTCAACACAAGATAGATGTGCGCTGTCCTGCACAGTTTTCATACATATAAAATGATATATATTATATTATATATCATTTACATATAAAATTATTTGTATATATAATATATACACATACAGAATATATATATATATTCAGATACTTTTTCTAAACTCTTAACACAGACTCACACCTTCAAAACACAATTGGCCAAATGGATAATATTCTTCTCGAAAACACATTTTGTTACATATATACTAACACATCTTTCTCTGCACACACTAACTTTACTAAAACACTGGAAATCTGACTCAAAATGAAATGATTCTGTCAAAGAATAACACTTGTTTTTACTTCACAAGGTACATGCAGTCAATCAAAGTACACCAGGTTTCAAAATAGTGGCTATTGTTGACATTACAAAAACTGCATATACTTTTATGTTTCAGTGGTATTTATGCAAAACATGCAATCCACCATTTTTACACTAAATTTCTTGGTTGGGAACTGTATGTCCACATGTAATGTTCACATTCAAAAGCATTCCAGTAAAAAGCAAATCAGTTTTTTTCCTTTACTGTTTACTACAGGAGGTTCAGTAGAAATACTGTTTACAGTATGATAGAACAGAAAAAGTTTACAGTCTTGCTTACAGTGAACAAAATATCCATGAAACACACAAGAGCATTCTGAACAAAAATACAACAGCAAAAAGCCCAGATAAAAGGGGAGGGGGGGGGGGGTTAAAAAGCACAAAATTATTGTATCTAATCTCTGCACTCTTCACAGCCAGGCCACATGTTTTCATAAACATCACATCTGATATTACAGTATCCAAGGTGATGGGATAAAACCGCTTGGTAGCAGAAGCATCTAAGTGTATCTAAGGTTTGGAATATTGTATCTAAGGTTTGGAATATTGTTTTTGCTACTGTGGGATGTTGTGTGTTAACATTTGTAAATACTGCAGAAACAATCCATAATTTTGTTGGGAGGTATAGCTTTGTTTGTTAAGAAAATATAAGCATTGTGGAAATGTGTTCACTGACAGCGTATTGTGTGAAACGACATGAAATGTGTGAATGGTATGGCCACAAAAGACCGATGCTGTGCTAATTGTGTTTAGAGTTTTGAAAATGTGACAACTGGTTAGACAAACGCTTGTTAGCGACTGAAAAAAACTGTAATATCAATATTGTACAGACCTCCTACTTTTCCCAAGACCTTCCCACAAATGAATATGCAAACATCAGAAAAGTGCAAATTATCTTTCTAGCAGGTGGAATACCATGCCATCTGTTCTGACATACCATGCCATGCTCTGAGGTGTGCTTTGTGATGACATATCACTTGAAACGCACATGACAGTATATCATCATCACCAAAGTGTGTGTGTGTGTGTGTGTGTGTGTGTGTGTGTGTGTGTGTGTGTGTGTGTGTGTGTGTGTGTGTGTGTGTGTGTGTGTGTGTGTGTCTGTGTGTGTGTGTGTGTGATTGCACATGCACATATGTGGTTCAGTGTGTGTGTGTGTGTGTGTGTGTTATTTCATTATCTGCCAAATATAACAGAACACACACTCACAACTAATTCTGATATGCTGAATGTGGGTATGAACACTCCAAATGTCAGTTTTGAATTTTAAAATCAGTTTAAAATTATCTTAATGCTAACTATGATTCTAAACACTTTTGGACCACCCTTATTTAGTCCCTTTGTTGGAAATCCTCATGAAGCAACTTTGTCTCACTATGTCTGTCTGTTTCCAGTTTTATTTCCACATTAATAAATGGTTGAATCTGGCTATTAAACACATTAAAACCGCAAGCCGCAAGGAATAAACTCCAATGAGAGCCCTGCCCTGTTCTCGGCCAGAGCTGAACTGTAAATGTGTTTAACTGTTGATAGGAAACAAAGTGTGCTCTAATAGTACTACTCTACAGCTTAATGAACCACCGACTAATATGGAAATAAGGAACAAGAAGTGATACAGTTTGTGAGAACACTGCATTACGCAACATGCATGATGTATGAGATGAAATTCTGGAACAGTTTTTTTTTTTTTTTCAAAGCATGCAAAGCTGGGAGACAGAGTGGCCAAAGTATACACTTTAAGTGGCTAAACAACAAAACCAGAAGGCTCAGCTCTATTCATTGTGACAGGCAAACTTATTTGGCTCCCGGTTCGACTTTGTGATGTCGTGCCATGATGTCTTTCTTTTTCAGTTGTGCATATGTAGGTAGGAATGCATAAGCTGTTGTCTATGCAAAAAAAGAGAAAAAAAGCTTTATTGCACTTCAATATATTTCACAGATGTGACATGCATCAAGAGAAATGTCACACAAATGCAGTGATTTCTGTCAGTACAGTTTATAAAAAGAGCTCAATGATAGAAAATGACCCACATTCAGGCCATTTTCCTCTTATTTATTTTTCAACTATGATGCAAATAAATTATGCCTAGAATTTGTTTAGACTTTGAATTTCTGTGTTGAAAAACCCTCTTAATGTAGTTATTTGTGAGAGATTAGTATACAACCACTCAAAAACTCAAAACGTATACCTGCTTCAAGGAACCACTTTATCCCATTTTATTTTTCTGTCAACGCTCTCCTGTCGCAGACAACTTGAAACGGACAGCCATTGTACGTATAGTGCTTCGCAGTGTGTCGGCTTTATAGCCTACCCACTTTCACAGTCACTGCTGCCACAGGTACTCGACTCATAACATGAAGCCAGCTCCCTCATAGCTGAATTGACAGCGGCGCCGTAAATCACCATGGCCGGGCTCTCCGCACGTAGACCGCGAGGTTGCAGTGCCAGCTCCCCTCTGCCACTGCGGCTTCCCCCCTCCACCAGGTGTATGGTTTTATGACCGGGCGAGGACTTCGGGAGAGGTATCATACCTTTGAAGTCCTCTATCTGTTCCTGAGGTATTCCCGCGGAGACTAATGGGGCCCTGATGATATATTTGGATGGCTGTCTGAAAAACAGTTGAGAGTTTGCTTTCGGTTGTTTTTCACTGTGAGGTCTTTAAAGAGGACAACAGAAGACCCGTGGCCAAACCTCAGGTTTGCACGGTTCGCGCTCTTCTGTCTGCAGGTGTGCATGCATGTGCATGCGTGTTCGTGTGCTTGTGTGCATTCATGTTTTAGTGTGTGTGTGTGTGTGTGTGTTAGTGTGTGTGTGTGTGTGTGTTAGTGTGTGTGTCTGTGTGTGTGTGTTAGTGTGTGTGTGGGGGGGGGCTCAGTGTGTGTGTTTAAGTCTGTGTAAGCATGTGTGGCCATGAAAGGGTTCCGTGGGGACTGCATGTTTTTACCATGTGCTCAGACATATAGCTCACATGCTTTTGAAGGGATAGTTAAGCGTTGGTGGTCCGAAACATTGAAGTGCAAGAGGTTAAACCTGACCATTCTCAGCAACGGCAGCCCAGCAGCTCGGACACCCACCGTTGACAGTCGCAGACCTGGCCCACATCTGGGCCCTGTCCGATCCGGCACCTGTTGACATTGCCACTTAGTTAACAAACAGATATCCCTCCTGTTAATGTAGCTCTGGGAAGATTCGCACCAGTCCCCTGAGTGTGGCGCTTTAAAGAGGTCTTTCCTGTGAAGGCTGGATGGGTGAAAAGCAGTCCAGCGACCGAAGAGAATTAATGCTGGGATGACATTTTGATGGCAATTGTATTGCGTGCTTTTTATGTCGAGGTCTGGGATTTCAGTATTTTTTGGTGTGAGTTATAGTCCAGGTATGTTCTGCCGGCCAGTGCAACACAGCCCCCTGCCAGTGGCTGTCACTACACAAATTTGTAGCTCAAGCAGAGAGAAATGGTGCACAGAGAATCACCATGTATATGGAGAGTTTTGGCCATGGAAAAAAAAAACATGGAGAAACAAGAAGAAAGCTCCAACTGAAGTCAAAGTGTCAGACAGCGCTTTTGGTTAAGGTTTAAATGACATAGAACAGCTGATATGGCCCGTTCAACATGCTCTGTATGATGTTGGCACAGTGTCATGGTATGACACTGAGCAGTGAAGACCCAGTGTGCGTGTGCGGAGTGGAATGTATCAGGCCCAGGCGTGGGCCAGAGTCAGTTCTTTGCCTTGCTACTTATGGGTTCTGTAGCTGAAAAATATGCTGTTCTCTGATGGGTTCTGTAGCTGAGAAATCTGCTGTTCTCTGTCCGTGCATTTGTTTCACTGGCGAGGAGTGCAACCACAATTATATGTTATTGATAAATTACAATCTTCATTGCCATGGGAAGGGGGTTTGGTGTCTCGTTATTTACATGTTTTCAGAAAAACATGTTGGGATGTTCCCTGAACTTATTGAGCAGACTGATAACAAATGATTGATCACACAGTGATATCCAGTCCATATCTATAGTTTCCTGATACCCTTTTTGATCTATTATTATTTTAAAGTCAGGTGTTTCCTATTTTGAGAAGTTATTGAATATGACAACCAGGTGTTTTGCTAATCTAAGTTTGTGTGTAGGTAGGTTGTTATTTATTCTCAATTGACCGTTTGAATCAGGGCACAGTGAAACAGATTGGCAAAACATTATTCCTTAAGATGTTTCAGTGCAGAAAAAAGACAGCATGTGATTTTTATTCATGATGTAATTCATCTGCTTGTCCTGAAATTTGTTCTGGTTGAGCTGAATTGGAAACGTGTTTGAAGGGGTCTGTCAGACTTGACAAACAGTTCTCAGTTATTAGTAAACCACTAATGTTCCTGCAAGGCGCGGGCATTTGTTTATGTAAGACTTCAGGTTGAACATTATTTCTTCAAAAATAGTGGACAGTGGAAATATTATTTGTGTTGGCATCTTGACCTTCATTTTAATCTCTCAGAGCCAAAAAGAAAAACAGAGTTACATGTAAGGTCTGAAATGTGTTGTTTTTTAGCTCATGAATGAATGAAAAGTATTCCATAAGAGTTCCGTAACTGTGTATGGGTTTCCTTATGGAATCATGGAAGAAACTGTATAAAATATTTTCTTTTCAATGTTTAGAGGTATAGTTAGCCAATCACTACTTATCTACAGACTAAAATACTAGGTATTTTTGGCGACTGTAGAGCTCCCTCTAGAGTATATATTTATATTTTATTCTGCTGTGCTAAATAGCAAACTTCTCCTGACTAATCCCCCCTGTAAACAATGAAAATGCTTTTGTTGTTATGGAGTTGAAGGATTAAAAACAGACAAAAAGTATCTCCAAAGAGCTAAATTACTGACAAGGTCATGTTTCAACATTCTTGCGAGATTTGTCGGGCCGCCAGCTTCCACAGTTGAATTGCTGGTTCTGCTAGTGGCGGCCCCCTGCTGCTTTGCTTTCAGGATTATTCACTCTACTACGATTTTGTTTACCATCGAAATGACTTTGAAGCTGTTATATTATACTATTTTATTATTTAAGGTAAAAATCTTGCATAGTGTACCTTTAAGTGGTCAATGAAGTTAGACATTGGAATATGAATTGCTTTTGCAATGGCATTTTCATGTTGAAATAGCAACATTTAATGAGTTTGCCACATTATGGCAGTATTTCGTAGCCATAAAACATTGCATGGGCCATAAATGTAGATATGAACAGTGCCCATTGAAAACGATAAATTGAAAGACAAATTACTTTAAATTACACCTCAAAATGTTTACAAAATGTGATATGCCTCCCCTAAATTTCTTAACCTTTTGTATAAAAGTGAGAGGAATTGGAATGTGTGAGCAAATTGTCTCAACTTCCCCCTTATTGCATAAACAACAGAATGAAAAAAGGCTACACTTTGGTCAAGACTTAATGGACGTCATCCAAGAAACAGTAGGTGGTTCCCCTAATGGGCTAGACCCTTTGGCGTGCTTCAAAAACAGGGGGCATTAAGATGCAGACCTCTCCAAACGAACAGGACAGTGATAGGTGGTGCAAAGGTTTTACAGTGTGGAAGCAAGAGAGAAAAATGGCTTCTGACACGTCCTAGTAAGAAAACAAGTTAACTTCACACATCAAAGCTTCTCCATGGCAGTTTATCACTGTTGGGTGCCAGGGAGTGGAGGGGAGGGGTGGCAAGACTGTGGTTCATGTACCACCACCAATTCAAGAAATTATGCACCTTAAGAATTATGTGAGTAAGACTAAATTCCTCAAATTGACTTATGGTGAGGGTTTCTTTGCAGTTTTTTCCTCTCGGCGTATACCGGTAGATTTCTCATATTTTTTTCTTTACTCTTTTATAAGAAAAACATCATGTTGATCTCATCAGTAAGTTGATGGCTTTTGATATGCTATGTGGGATTGCATTTGTTTGTATCCACCACAGTCATGTTCTGAAGGTGCTGGAAACAGTTACACTTCTGCCAAACCCATTGCCCCAGTGTGGTTTCTGATGCATTTATTTCATGACTTTTAAAAAGCTTCTTCAATTTGTTTTTGTAGGCCAACTTTTCTTGGTACCAATTTACAATTATTCTGTAATGGTTTTTCACAGGCTACCGCGTGCTGGTTTGCTCTTCAGAGGGATCAAATGTTTAGTTCTGTGTAAAGTTGCAACAGTTGTTCTTGGTTTTAGATAGACAGAGTCCATGTTTTTTGACAAAGTCTTGTTCACAGTCTTGTTCACAGTTATTTGCCAAAAGTGATCAAACGTTCATATGCTGACCATCTGTATAATGATAGATTTTCTGGAATAAATGGGTGTGTTCAATCAGTTGTGACTTACAATCATTGTAGTGGCTGAGTCTATCCTTGGAAAATGCATCAAAGCAAATGACAATCTGGTAATCTTTTCTCCATTCTGTGATAAAATGTAAAAAAATAAATAAATATTGTTACTGATAACTGCTGAAAAAGAAAATATAAAAGAAGTCTTGAATTTATTCACTCTTTAAATACTACATTGCTTCCTTGGTAGTCATTAAATCCGAACTACTTATGTGAGAGAAGTAACTAACCAGACAGACATGATCAGATGGAATGGTCATCCTCCTGCAGCTTTCGGTGGATACTACCAACATAGTTAACATACACTGCAGCAGGAGAGAACGTTAAGAGAGATGTTTTCATGTATAGTTTTTTAACTTTTTTGATATTGTAAATGATACCTTCACAGGCTTGATGAGAAAATAACAACATACAACATACATTTAGATTTACAGGCTTTCCCAGACAGTTTGACATGTTGCCATTCAGGCATATCAGGCGGATACGTGGGGATGATTTTGCCATGTTGACAGTTGCCATGTGGCACCTGAAACATAACTCAGGCTCAACAGAATTTATATGACAAGCAAAAGCTCACTCAGCATAGAGGCATTGGTTGTGCACCCTCCACCTCCCCCACCCCCACCCCAAAAAAACAGAGTCCTCTGTTTTTCCATGGCAGGTTGTTTGTGTTGAACTAAATATGTTTCCACTGCAGGACTTACCTGAGTGTCAGAGAGCTGAGAGACCTGCTTCATCTGAACAGCTCCAAGACACTCAATGTCTTCTTTGCCAACAACTCAGCCCGCGAGGAGCTGGCCGGCGCAGCCACCTGGCCCTGGGCGAAGGAGGCCCTCACCCATCAGGGTAAGACGCTGGTATCTCTATCCAAGGGAAATTAATTCAAATAAGTTACAATGTCATGTAAAAGCATCTTGTTGGATGGAAAATATTCAGGATATGTGTAAGTTGTTATGTAAAGTGGCAGAGGAATAGATGAAGTAGTCTACTGAGGAAGCCACATGGTGAGCATGATGTTTTACACAATGCTTTTGGTGTGCATAGCCTGCTTTGCTGGTAAATTTGAAACACTCCGTATCTATTTACACCCTTCTCCGCTGTATGAAGGATCATTTTTATTCTAAAAGACAGAGAAAAACATGCACTTTGGGAGTTCTTAGTGACGTCAAACACCGATAAAGAATTGGATATTTGCTGCGTATTTAACTGTATGGAGCTGTTGCTGGGATGGGGATCAGATCATGGGCCTCCCTGACCCGGCCTGCCCCAGCATCCACTTTGTGAATCATAAATGGGCACTAAAATAGCTCTCTGTCGGCCTCTCACGACCCCCTTCTTCTCTCGTTCTCCTTACTCACTCCTTTTTTCCTGTGTTTTCTGTTATGGGATTAATGAGCTGTAATCTTGGATATAAGCGTAAACACTTGCGGCACGCATAGATTTCCCTGTAGATTCCCTCCGGATCATTAAGGCTTTCCAGTGTAAAAGAATGGGTGAAAGAATGAAAGAACCCCCCACAACAACCAAACAAAAACAGAGTGGGTGAAGCGCTGTTGCCATCTACTCTCACCTGCCAGACGATTTTATTGTCTTCATTATTGCTGTGTTGTAGAGCTCATTAAAGAAAGAATAGACGTGCATGGGCCAATCTCCTTTTTTAAAACGGAGATTTGTTTCCTGTGCAAAACTTTTACTGATTCAGCAAGTTGTTCATTGGTTAAGCCTACATAACAAGGACTGGCTTTCAATTAGGAGTTTCAAATATAAAAGACTGCTGATTTGAACATGGGCAATTTGCTCACCTCCATAATGTGATTGTGTGTGTGTGAGAGAGAGAGAGAGAGAAGACCGAGACATGCAGAAATGTGTGGGGATAGAGAAAATATGAATGAGAGAGGGAAAGACAGAGAATATGAATGCGCATGTGTGTGTGTGTGTGTGTGTGTGTGTGTGTATGTGTGTTTGTGTGTGTGTGTGTGTGTGTGTGTGTGTGTGTGTGTGTGTGTGTGTGTGTGTGTGTGTGTGTGCGTGTTCATGTGCGTGTGTGTGTGTGCATGCGCGTGTGTGTGTGTGTGTGTGTGTGTGTGTGTGAAAGAGAGAGAGAGAGATACAGAGAGTGAGATGGAGGGAATGTCTGCATTTTAAAGTCAGAGAGCTATCTGGTGCTGCCCCTGGAGCTTGTGTGTATCTCCCGGCACATTCATCCAGAGCCCTGGGGACTGCCTGCATTCCTGCACAGATGGCCCTGTCTTCTTCCACAGAACAACACTACATCAACACACTGATCCTTAAGGATGGCTGCACACTTCCACAGAGCTGTCTTCTCCAGCTCATCATCAGTAATCTGGAACAGGGAGAGAAAGAAAGACATCTGCACACAGGAATGGGATACTGTCTTATTAAGTTTTGTTAATGCAGGAATAAACAAGAGTAGATGCTGTTATTTTTATTGTTGGTTTTAAAATAAATACATTTGATATACTGTCATGTCAGAGACAAACCTCTGCAGACATCATTGCAACATTCTTTCTGCCCACAAATGTTCAGTGGACCTACATGAAGGTTAAATGGAGAGATTAGTTTCCCATAAATTGGCAGGATACAGTTTATGGTGTGGGCTTTGGCAAAACAGTGCTCTACTTTGATTCCAGATAAATCACCAGATTATTTGTGAAAGTGCCTCGATGTTTCATGTCTAGGGACAAATTCAAGTTAATGCCCTGAGCAATTTAAATGAAATCTGATCACAGTAATGGAGTGTTGAGCTGGAAGTAGGGTGGCAAATGGTCTGCGTCTAACAGGCATGCTTGGCAAGGCAGTCTCTCATTTTTCTGGCCGGCCTGCTATTTCAGAGAGGGAATTTCAAAGGAGGATGGGTGTTTTCTTCCCAGACTTGTTTTTTTCCACACTACCCAGCCATCCTATCAGTGGCCGATGAAAGCTTGTGTCTTGAGCAAGCGTCTCTGGAATAGCTCAGAAGATAATCTCTGACCGGCCAAAGCAGTGTTTTTTGTCCGAGAGCAAATAGCCGTCTTTTTTGTTTCCCTTTTAAAGTTAACAAAGAGTAATAGCAACATCGTCCATATTCCATAAATTGCTTCAAAGAAATGATGCAAATAGACATTAAATGATTTTAGGGATTCAAACAATTCCTTACCTGCTGTGTTTTTCAAATGTTTCCATACAGTTTCTGTCGTGTTTTATTTGGCATTTTGTAACATCCCATTGATTTCTGTTGGAAGACTCATTGCTCCTTGATATCACTGCGCTACGGAAACGGAAAGGGGGTCTGTTTACGGTTGTAGTCTTTCCCCCGCGAGACCTTCTTTTACTGCCCATGCTTCAGACTCAAATATTGAGCGGAAGTTTATACACGGTTGTGAGGTATCTGAAAAAATAGCTCCACAATAGCAAATAACACGGATTGAAATCATACATTGCGCTGATATATTTGTTTTTAATAACCAACACCACCAACCACTCGGTGAGTTGCACAGTTTTGAAAACGAACGTTAAGGGTTGTTTTAAGGACATGTTTGTGCATGCCCATAGCCAGCCAGTCAAAGGCCATTCAAAACGAGTCAGAAAGTCGAGACAGGACCCATCGTCAAAATTTCGGTGTCCACCACTCTAGTTCATCCAAAACAAACCAGAAAAGGGACTCAAAGTGCTAAATACCGGAATTATCCTTTACACTTTAAAACAGCTTTCAGCTTAAGCTTGTGACAGCAACTTAAAATCATTGGTTATTATTTGTTGTGTATTATTTAAAGCAGTGGTTCTCAAATGGGGGTACGTGAAGGCACTCCAGGGGGTACGTGAGATTTTAAAATATACATATATTTAAAAAGTAGAATCCATGCAAAAATACTTTAAAAACAATTATTTAATAAATATTTTAGGAAAATATAAGTTCATAAAATGAATTTTATATTTCAGTAGGCTATTCAATTTCATTTTCCTAAAAACCCAGAGTGCCCCCCATACCAGGATGGTTCGACCCAACCTGTCACATGCCACCCGCCATCACCTGTCAATCACTGTCAAAACTCAAATGATGGAGTCGTGGTTGAAGCGTAGCGGTAATTCTTGTGCGCTGGTTAAGGGGTACTTGGCTGAAAAAATATTTCACAGGGGGTACATACATCACTGAAAAAAGGTTGAGAACCACTGATTTAAAGGAACCATATGTAAGATTGTGGCCAAAAATGGGACTGCAATCACTTTCAAGTTACTGTAGAGCGGTGTATCCCCTTCCCCTCCCGACTGACTCGAGGTTGCCAACCCGGATGGCGAAACACTACTGACTTTGTGATTAATAGATAGGTGGAGGGTGGCGCATCAGGCCAAAACACAACATGACATGACAAAACACAACATCAACATCAGTTGACTGCAACTTCACTTTTTAAATGACAATATCCTGGCCGGACTACTGTTGTCAGTGATATAAACATTTGAAATGAACATGATTTCTTAATGTCTAGTGACATATCAGGGCCATTTTATGATTAATTGAAATACATTTCTTACATACGGTTCCTTTAATACATCACCTGTGAAATGTGACCGTCTAATGTTTCTGTGTCCGACACATTGAAATATTTCTACATTGCCTGTGATTTTCATAGACGTCTCTCAATAAAGTTTTGTAAGTTTTTCTGCTTTGACTTGGTAGAGCAAATGAGGTCCTGGAAGTCCATTGAAAATAAATGATGAAAGGAAGTAATGAAATGCATTGCTCCTGTTCTAGGTGGCATGATTCTAAACCCCTCTTACTATGGCACTGTGGGGCACAATAACACCATGATCCACGAGATGGGCCACATCTTCGGGCTCTACCACGTTTTCAAAGGCGTCAGCGAGCGGGAGTCGTGCGATGACCCCTGCCAAGAGATCGAGGCGTCCATGGAGACGGGCGACTTGTGTGCTGACACAGCACCCACCCCTAAGTCCAAGGCTTGCCGCGATCCAGACCCAGTCAATGACACCTGTGGCTTGACCCACTATTACAACACACCGTACAGCAACTACATGAGCTACACAGGTAACCAGCATTGCTCAGCATTCCTATTTCATAGGCGATGATTATCACCTAAATGGCTCTCAAAAACATCTGGACAAAAGACTTCTTGTGTCTTATCAAAACATCTTGCCAATCGACGACAGTTGTAAATAAGCCAGTTGGCTACAGGATACATGCACATAATACAGAAATGTTGATTAATCTGTGTTGTCCTTACAAATAGATAGGTTAAATCAAATCTACAATATAATCCCAAAAACATTATATATTATTTACATGTTTCAGTCAACATCTACAACTAATACTAATTTTTATTTTGGCAGATGATAACTGCACCAATCACTTCACACCCAATCAAGTGGCGAGGATGCACTGCTACGTAGATTTAATCTACCGAAGTTGGGTTGAGGACCGAAAACCCGCCCCAGTTCCTCTTGCACCAATGGTGGTTGGCCAGACAGGAGACTCAGTCTCAATCCACTGGCTGTCTCCAATCAGTGGTCCACTCTATCAGAGGTGTGTGTGTGTGTGTGTGTGTGTGTGTGTGTGTGTGTGTGTGTGTGTGTGTGTGTGTGTGTTTGTGTGTGTGTGTATGTGTGTGTGTGTGTGTGTGTGTGTGTGTGTGTGTGTCGTGTTTTGTTGTTTGTATAACGACTCTCTCAAAGACAATTAAAAGTAAAAGTAAAAAAAAAGACTATCAAAAGTAACCAAAAAACATCTGACATCCAGTCTCTCTCTTTCTTTCCCTTTCTCTGTCTCTCTTCCTCTCTTTTCAGGGAGGGTGATGTGAACTGCCAGAGATGTGATGAGGATGGGGTCCTTCATCAGTATGCCCACGAAGCTTCGTCCCCTCATGCATGCGACACCTCCGGGTACTGGACGCC